>NC_069500.1:137971829-138204329 GCF_027579735.1 Bombina bombina
AAATTATTAGAAAAATTCTAATCAAATTTTACATTTAAAGAATGCATTAGAAATACTATTGCATAAATCGAATGTTAGAATGTTCATTTTTCGAATGTTGCTATATTCGGCCATCCCTATCATATATATATCTACACACACACACACATATATATATATATATATATATATATATATATATACATACATACATTTTACCCTATGTTAATAACAATAAAAAAAATAAAAAAAAATACATACTGCGCCTTAATATAACTCCTATTAGCTATAGCGCACGAGAAGAATTTTTTTACTTGTTGGGTTTTAGCGCATGCACATTTGTGCTAAATCCAACAGGAGTTATGTTAAGGTGCATAATGTATTTATTAGACATGTGCATTCAGAACAAACAGAGACCTACATTACAAGATGCGTGGTATGATGCTATTTGGTGTTTGCGTGCAGAATGGTCACCTACTTGATATTGCAAGTTGTGCAGTATGGCTTTCCTTCGAGCGATATGGTCTTTACCGCAACAATCCATTCCGTTTTCAAACACCTGTAGTTATGTGTTTTTTCGAAACAAATAAGTTTCACAAAACACATCAAAAGCTAACTCCTAAACCACCATCCCCCCACAACACAAATACCTAAATTAAACTATTAACCCCTAAGCCTAACACCCCGTAACTTTACCAAAACTAAAATACACCTAAATTAAAGTTACAATGTACTAACTACCTTGAAATAAATAAAAACTTACCTGTGAAACAAAATTAAAACCTAAGCTTCAACTAAAAAAAAAACCTAACATTACTTGTGTACAAAATAAATAATACAAAAAATAAAAAACATATATTACAAAAACAAAATAACATTGTTAAAAATAATAAAACCTAACATTACATAAAAAAAAACTACATAACATAAAACAAAAAAATAAACGCTAAAATTACAAAAAATAAAAAGCTACCATTAGAAAAAATAACAAACAAAATTATCCAAAATAATAAAAAGTATTCCTTTTCTAATACCCCCACAAAAAATACCACAACAAAATAAAAGCCCCTAATCTAATAATAAACTACCAATAGCCCTTAAAGGGGCCTTTTGCATGGCATTGCCCCAAAGCTAACAGGTCGTTACCTTAAACAAAATACCAAATTACCCCCTAACAACCCCCTACCCCCCAAAAAAAAACTAACTAGAAACACCCTAATCTACCCATTGCCCTGAAATAGGCATTTGGATGGGCATTGCCCTTAAAAGGGCATTGAGCTCTTTTTCGTCCCAAATTTTTTTTTAAATCTCTAATCTTAAAAAACCCACCCAAAAATGAAAAATAAAACTAACACTAATCCCTAAATTTGTACTCTCCAATGATGAAGGGCGTCACTCCATCTTCATCCCGGTGGCAAAATATCCTAAATCATTGGCAGAGCATCTTCTCTAATTTTCATCCAGGCCACGGCCCATCTTCGATCTTCATCCTGGTGGCGACGGTGGAGCCTTCGGCAATGTCATCGGTGACATTGGTGGTCCTCTTCAGACCATAAACATGGAGCTCCTTTTTATGCGGTCTTCAGCCGCACACTGAATATTGCATGCAAGGTACCCTTTTTATATGGGGGTACCCTTGCATTCCTATTGCCTGACATATTCAAATCAGCCAATAGGATGAAAGCATCTATCATCCTGAATATTGAATGGTACCCCTTTTATATGGGGTACCCTTGCATTCCTATTGGCTGACAAATTCAAATCAGCCAATAGGTTGAAAGCATCTATCATCCTATAGGCTGATTTGAATTTTTCAGGCAATAGGAATGCAGGGGTACCGCCATATAAAAGGAGTACCTTGCATTCAATATTCAGTGTGTGGCTGGAGACCACATGAAGAGGAGTTCTGTGTCGAACACTCAGAAGAGGACCACAGACATTGCAGATGACATCGCTGAAAACTTCGCCGTCACCACCGGGATGAAGATAGAAGATGGACCACGGCCTAGACCACGGCCTAGATGAAGATTGGAGAAGATGCTACACCGATGGTTGAGGATGTTTCATCACCAGAATGAAGATGGAATGACGCCCTTCATCATAGGTACCAATTTGGGGATTAGTGTAAGGTTAATTTTGTATTTTTGGGGTGGATTTTTTGGGGGGGCAGAAAAAGAGCTAATGGCAATGTCCATTCAACTACCCTTTTCGGGGCAATGGGTAGATTAGGTTTTTTGTTAGTTAGTTTTTTTTATTTTGGGGGGTTGTGGGGGTGGGGGGTTGTAATGTTAGGGGGTAATTGGTGGGTTTTTTAAGATAAAAAAGCTGTTAGCTTTGGGGTTATTCCCTGAAAAATGCTCTTTTAAGGGCAATTTGTATTTATTTATTTTGTAATGGTAGTTTTTGTTATAATGTTAGGTTTTATTATTTTTAGAAATGTTAGGTTTTTTGTTTTATTTGGTAATGTAGGTTTTTTATTTTTGTATTATTTATTTTTGTAAAACAAGTAATGTTATAGTTTTTTTAGTTTAAGCTTAGGTTTTAATTTTGTTAATATGTTTATTTAGTGGGGGGATGGCTGTTTAGGGGTTATTTGCTTTATTTGTGGTTGGCGATGTGGGGAGGGGTTAATAGGTTTATTTAGAGTTGACGATGTGGGGGGACGGCGGTTTAGGGGTTAATAGCTTTATATAGTGTTGGCAAAGCGGGGTGGCAGTTGAAAGGGTTAATAGGTTTATTTAGAGTTGGTGAAGTGGGGGGAAAGTGATTTAGGGGCTAATAGCTTTATTTAGTGTTGGTGATGTGGGGGAATGGCGGTTTAGGGGTTAATAACTTTATTTAGTATTGACAATGTGGGGGGACGGGGGTTTAGGGGTTATTAGACTAGAGGCTTATGTTAGGGTGTTAGGTTTTTTGATAACTTTATTTTCTCCATAGACTTCAATGGGGAATGCGAAAATGCAATGGCGATTTCGCAATCTCAGGTGTTTTTTTCCAAATTTTGTCTCCATTGATCTCTATTGGGGAATATGTGCATGAGCATGTCAAGTTAGAATTTGGTTTGTGTGCAGTATGAGGCTTACCGCAGGATAATGCACACGAAAAGAAAGCTTTTTTTAAACTTATATTGCCGGGGAAATGTAAATTGTGTTAAACCGATATTGTGCGCGGGGATGGTAAACAACTTTAAGGTCAATAAAAAATAAAACAACTTATAGTGCAAAGCCACCAGCCACATAGATATGAAACTAAAGGGTTAATACATTTTTTAAATTAAAGTGGGCATGTGAGAGTGAGAGTGTGTGTGCGGTGAGTAAAAATAGTTGTTGGTTGATGCAATAACATGGTGTTACTGACACTTCAAGAATAAAACTACAGTGCGCTAATTCAACTAATGACAAGTTTATGTGGTTATGGGATTGTGTGGAAACAGTAAAATGGTTGACGCAATAACATTGTGTTACTGACACTGCGTGAGTAACACCAATTGCGCTAATTCAACTAACAAGTATGTGTGATATGGAAAATAAGTGTGTAATTATGTATGTATGTTACTGTATACTGTGTTGTTTTTGTTCTTTGTTTTAATAATTTGTAACTTAAATAGAAAGTAATTATTAAAAGGACATGAAATTTCTAATTTTTCTTTCATGATTCAGATAGAACCTACATTTCAAACAGCTTCAAATTTACTTCTATTATCAACTTTGCTTCATTCTTTTGATATCCTTTATTGAAGTAGTAGCAATTCACTACTGGGAGCTAGCAGAATACACTGGCAATCCAAAGACAAGAGGGATGTATGTGCATCCACCAATCAGCAGCTAGCACTCAGCTTCTTAGCCTATCTAAGAAATACCAAGAAAACCAAGAAATATAAACAAATTAGATAAAATAAGTATATTGGAAAGTTGAATAAAAATGCATGCTTTATCTGAATCATGAATGAAAAAATAGTTTCATATCCCTTTAAGAATAGGCACTTTCATTATAGTAAGTAGACTAGTAGCATAGTTACTGTACTTTTAAGTAAACTTTTTAGTTTTACCAAAAATGTAGTGGACAAAAATTAGATGTATAAATAAAATACTAAGTTTAACGGGATAGGAAAGTCAAAATTAAAGTTGTGAGAATCAGATAGAGCATGCAATTGTAAGACACATTTAAAATCACTTCTATTTTCAATAGTGCTTTTTATCTTGGTATCCATTGTTGAAAATGAATACACACATATCCTACACTACTGGGAGCTAGCTAGTGATTGGTGCCTGCTAACTAGATGTTTTCAGCTGCCAGTAGTTTAAGGCTGTTCCTTTAGCAAATAATAACAAGAGAATGAAGCATATTTGCTAATAAAAGTAAAGGTTGTTTTTTTTCAATATTTTTATTAAAAAATACGTTACGCACCTTGATGAACAAACAAGAAGAATGTACATGCCTCAATATAAATAACTCATTTCTGCATATACACTAAACCTTGCAAGAGTTATAGTAAGTAGCATAATGTAGAGCAAATGCAGAACTGAGTTATTTCTTCCTGTGCGCTAAACCCAACAGGAGTTACATTAGGGTGCCTAACATAAAAAAATATTAATAATTATTAATAACTAGGAGACATATAAAATAAAGTAATTAATTATCATAATGATTACAAAGAACCTCTAAAAATATTAATAAAAATAAATATTACAGAGGTTCTTAAAAATGATAATAGATCATTCTAATATTTAGTTATGTTTTATAATTATTATTATAAATATACATATTTTTTTTTCAATATTTTATATGAAATAAATACATTATGCACTTTAATATGTTTAGCGAACATGTAGAATTATTTTACTTCCATCAGATTTGCACATATAAGGATCTTCATGTGCACTAAGCCGACAGGAGTAAAATAATTCTTCATGTGTGCTAAACTCGACAGGAGTTAAATAATTTTTTATGTGAGCTAAAGCAGACAATAGTTATTTCTTTCATGTAATTGGCAAAAGTCCATGAGCTAGTGACGTATGGGATATACAATCCTATCAGGAGGGGCAAAGTTTCCCAAACCTCAAAATGCCTATAAATACACCCCTCACCACACCCACAATTCAGTTTTACAAACTTTGCCTCCTATGGAGGTGGTGAAGTAAGTTTGTGCTTGATTTTCTTCTGTGATAAGCACTTCTAAGCATTCTGACGTCCAATTCCTCTCAGAGTACAGTGTTTGTCAGAGGGATGTGAAGAGAGTATCGCCCATTTGATTTTATGCTTTCATTCGCGGGGAATCTTTTCAAGGGTTCTCTGTTATCTGTCGTCGGGATTCATCTCTTACCTCCCTTTTCAGATCGACGATACACTCTTATATACCATTACCTCTGCTGATAGATTTCAGTACTGGTTTGGCTATCTGCTATATGTGGATAGGTGTCTTTCGGTAAGTATGTATCATTATTTAATAAACTCTCAGCTATGGTTTGGAGCTTTAAAGTTTTAAATATATGTATTTTATTTATATTTGCCATGAGTCAGGTCTATGTGAATTTCCCTTTGCAGTCTGGCAGTTTCGTTATGGGAATCATGTTTTAGGAAGTTTTTCTTGGGTACCTGGGGTATAGTCTTTTCAATTTGACTTGTTTTTTCTTTGTTAAACTTGCGGGCAGATTAGGCTCGCGAGGGCGCAAAATGCTGTTATTTATTGCGTCATTTTTGGCGCAATAATTTTTTTGCCCGCAAATGTGCATCTGTAATGATGCAAGTTATTCATTTCCTGTGTCTTGGTCAATGCTAGGTTGTTTGGTGGGAATTGTGTTTATCACGCGAGTTGCGTCATTTCCAGATGTTTCTTGGCGCCAAAAAAAAATTTCTCAACTTGCTTTGGCATCGTGCATCATACTTGGCGCCAAAAAAAATAGTTTCTATTTTACCCCACTTCCTATATGCTCCTTGCCTTCTTTATGCTCAGAGGGCTATGCTATTTGCTTTTTTGCCAATTTTAGCATTTGCATTTTTTCCTATTCCTGAAACTGCTATATGTGGAAATAAGATATTTCTGTTTAAATGTTATTTTTTCTTTTACATTTTACAAGATGTCTCAATCTGATCTTTTCTCAGAAGCTGCTGTAAGAACCATGCTGTCTGAACACAGTTCTACCAAAGCTAAGAATATCTGTTGTAAGATAGTGGAGATTATATCTCCAGCTGTATTATGTAACAGTTGTCATGATAAGCTTTTGCATGCAGAAAAGGTTTCTATTAGTGCTATTACAGTAACTGTTGTTTCTTCAACATCTAAAGTACATGATATCCCTGTTGATATGAAAAATTATATTGCTGATGCGATACAGAAGGCTATGGCTGCTGTACCGCCTTCAAATAAACATAAAAGGTCTTTTAAAACTTCTCATAATACTGATGAATTTTGTAATGACCGGCAACATACTGATATATCCTCCTCTGATGAGGATCTCTCTGATTCAGAAGATCCTACTTCAGACATTGACACTGACAAATCATCTTATCTTTTTAAGATTGAGTATATTCGTTCTTTGTTAAAAAAAAGTGTTGATAACTTTGGATATTGAGGAGTCTGGTCCTCTTGATAATAAATCCAGTAAACATTTAAATTCTGTCTATAAACCTCCTGTGTCTACCCCTGAGGTTTTTCTTGTTCCTGATGCTATTTCTGATGTGATTGCTAAGGAATGTTCTAAGCCTGGTACTTCTTTTGTTCCTTCTTCAAGGTTTAAAAAGTTGTATCCTTTGCCAGTGGCTAAATTAGAGTTTTTGGAAAAAGTCCCTAAAGTCGATAAGGCTATTTCTACTCTTGCTAAACGTACTCTATTCCTATGGAAGATAGTACTTCTTTTAAGGATCCTTTAGATAGGAAAATTGAATCTTATCTAAGGAAAGCTTATTTGTATTCTGGCTATATTCTCAGACCTGCCATTTCTATGGCTGATGTTGGATAGCTTAGCACAACGGGAAAAAGACACTGATTTGCATAGTATTGTTCATTTGCTTCAACATGCTAATCATTTTATATGTGATGCTATTTTTGATATCATTAAGATTAGTGTTAAATCTATGTCTTTGGCTATTATAGCTAGAAGAGTGGTATGGCTCAAATCATGGAATGCTGACATGGTATCTAAATCTAGGTTACTATCTCTATCATTCCAGGGTAATAATTTGTTTGGTTCACAGTTGGATTCTATTATTTCCACTATTACTGGGGGGAAGGGAGTTTTTTTGCCTCAAGATAAAAAGTCTAAAGGCAAATCTAAAGCTTCTAATCGGTTTTGTTCCTTTCGTCAGAATAGAGAACAAAAAACACTTCTTCCCCTAAGGACTCTGGCTCCAATTGGAAGCCATCCTCGAGTTGGAATAAATCCAAGCCTTACAAGAAACCAAAGCCAGCCCACAAGACTGCATGCAGGTTCGGCCCTCAATCCAGTTCTGCTGGTGGGGGGGGGGGGGGGGCAGATTGAAATTATTTCAAGATGTTTGGGCAGGTTCTGTTCAGAATCATTGGATTCAGAATATTGTTTCTCAGGGGTATTGAATAGGTTTTTGAATAAGACCTCCTGTGAAAAGATTTTTTTCTCTCACTTTCCAACTAATCCTGTGAAAGCTCAGGGCTTTCTGAAGTGTGTTTCAGATCTAGAGCTTTCAGGAGTAAGTGTACCAGTTTCCATTCTGGAACAGGGTCTGGGTTTTTATTCAAATCTATTCATTGTCCCGAAGAAGAAATTCTTTCAGACCAGTTCTGGATCTGAAGTTTTTTAATCAATTTTTAAGGGTCCCAACTTTCAAGATGGTGACTATAAGGACTTTTCTGCCTTTTGTTCAGCAAGGTCATTACATGTCCTCAATAGACTTACAGGATGCTTATCTTCACATTCCGATTCATCCAGACCACTATCAGTTTCTGAGATTCTCTTTTCTAGACAAGCATTACCAATTTGTTGCCATTCCATTTGGCCTAGCAACAGCTCCAAGAATCATTTTGAAGCTTCTCAGTGCCTTTCTATCTGTAATCAGAGAGCAGGGTATTGCGGTGTTTCCTTATTTGGATGATATCTTGGTACTGGCTCAATCATTTAATTTAGCAGAATCACACACAAATCAACTTTTGTTGTTTCGTCAAAGACATGGTTGGAGGATCAATTTATTAAAAAGTTAATTGAATCCTCAGACAAAGGTCACCTTTTTATGTTTCCAGATAGATTTAGTGTCCATGACTCTGTATTTAACAGACAAGAGACAAATGAAATTGGTTTCTGCCTGTCGAAACCTTCAGTCTCGATCATTCCCTTCAGTGGCTATGTGCATGGAAGTTTTAGGTCTCATGACTGCAGCATCGGACGCGATCCCCTTTGCTCGTTTTCATATGAGACCTCTGCAGCTTTGCATGCTGAATCAATGGTGCAGGGATTATACTCGGATATCACAGTTGATATACTTAAATTTCCAACTTTCAACTCTCTCTGTCCTGGTGGTTGGACCATCATCGGATTATTAAAGAGGCCTCTTTTGTTCATCCTTCCTGGACTGTGATTTCAATGGATGCAAGTCTCACAGGTTGGGGAGCTGTCTGGGGGTCTCTGACAGCACAAGGAGTTTGGAATCCTCAAGAGGCGAGGTTACCAATCAATATTTTAGAACTCCATGCTAATTTCAGGGCTCTTCAGGCTTGGCCTTTATTAAAGAGAGAATCATTCATTCATTTTCAGACAGACAATATCACAACTGTGGCATATGTCAATCATCAAGGGGGGACTCGCAGTCCTTTAGCGATGAAAGAAATATCTCGGATACTTTCTTGGGTGGAATCCAACTCCTGTCTAATTTCTGCGATACATATCCCAGGTGTAGACAATTGGGAAGCAGATTATCTCAGTCGTCAGTCTTTACATCCAGGGGAGTGGTCTCTCCATCTAGATTTATTTGGTCAGATTGTACAGATGTTGGGTCTCCCCAAAATATATCTGATGACTTCCCATCTAAACAAGAAACTTCCCAGGTCCAGGGAGGCGGAGATTGTGGGTGCATTAGCAGTTCCTTGGTTTTACCAACCTGCTTACATTTTTCCGCCTCTAGTTCTTCTTCCAAGGGTGATCTTCAAGATCATATTGGAACAATCGCATGTGTTTCTGATAGCACCAGCATGGCCTCACAGGTTTTAGTATGCGGGTCTTGTTCGGATGTCCAGTTGCCAACCTTGGCCACTTCCTTTAAGGACAGACCTTCTGTCTCAAGGGCCGTTTTTCCATCAGGATCTCAAATCACTAAATTTGAAGGCATGGAAATTGAACGCTTAGTACTTAGTCATAGTGGTTTCTCTGACTCAGTGATTAATACTATGCTACAGGCTCATAAGTCTGTTTCAAGGAAGATTTATTATTGGGTTTGGAAAACCTATATTTCATGGTGTTTTTCTCATAAGTTCTCTTGGCATTCTTCTAGGATTCCTAGAAGTTTACAGTTTATTCAGGATGGTTTGGATCATTGACGTGCGGTGATGTCAGAGGCTGGTGAGGCACTGGCTAGTATACGCCTTCATTCTTTAGATATCATTTGTTGAAGAAATAGCAATGCACATGGGTGAGCCAATCACATGAGGTATCTATGTGCATCCTGGTGCTGATTGGTATCAGCAGCTACTGAGCATATTTAGATATTATTCTCAACAAAGGATATCAAACGAATCAAGAAAATTAGATATTAGATGTAAATTGGAAAGTTATTTAAAATTGCATGCTCTTTCTAAATCATGAAAGAAAACATGGGTTTCATGTCCCTTTAAATGGTGTCTTGGAAAACTGGTTAACTTATTAAACATCTGATTTTGGTCTAAAGGATTGTAACAAAACTATTGCAAGATAACAAATTGCTTGCTCTGATTATGAGATCTAGAAATCTAGGCCTATTAAAATATGTTTAAAACATACTTTTTACTTTAATGCTGCAAATTATGCTTATAGATTCCTTCATTATTCAGTAAATATAAAAATGTCTTGATCCAGTGGCGGCTGGTGAAATTTAAAGATGGTGGAGTCCTTGACCCCACTCCTTTAAATAAAACCACACCCTCAGATGGCACCACCAATTCATTAATTAAATAAATAAAAGGTAGGCAGAAACACAGAAAAGCACTCGGGGGAGAGGGAGAGAAAGATGGGGGGAGAGGGAGAGTGAGATGGGGGAGAGGGAGAGAGAGATGGGGGAGACGGAGAGAGAGATGGGGGGAGAGAGAAAGAGAGATCGGGAGAGGGAGAGAGAGATGGGGGAGAGAGAGACGGGGGAGAGAGAGAGAGAGAGAGAGAGAGAGAGAGAGTGTGGAGAGAGAGAGAGAGAACAGAGAGAGTGAGAACAGAGAGAGAACAGAGAGAGAACAGAGAGAGAGAGAGAACAGAGAGAGAGAGAGAACAGAGAGAGAGAGAACAGAGAGAAAGAGAACATAGAGAAAGAGAACAGAGAGAAAGAGAACACAGAGAGAGAGAGAGATCCGAGAGAGAGAGAGACCCAGAGGGGAGAGAAAGAGAGACCCAGAGGGGAGAAAGAGAGAGACCCAAAGAGGAGAGAGAGAGAGACCCAGAGGGGGAGAGAGACAGAGGGGGAGAGAGACAGAGGGGGAGAGAGAGAGAGAGAGAGAGAGAGAGAGAGAGAGAGAGGGGGGGGGGAGATAGAGAGCGACAGAGGGGAGAGAGAGACCCAGAGGGAGAGAGAGACAGAGGGGGGGAGAGAGAGAGAGACATACGGGAGAGAGAGAGAGAGACAGAGGGGAGAGAGACAGAGGGGAGAGAGAGAGAGAGACAGAGGAGAGAGAGAGAGTCAGAGGGGAGAGACAGAGAGAGACACAGAGGGGAGAGAGAGAGAGAGAGAGAGAGAGAGAGAGATAGAGAGAGACAAAGAGAGAGAGACAGACAGAGGGGAGTGAGACAGAAGGGGGAGAGAGAGAGAAAGAGGGAGGAGAGAGACAGACAGAGGGGAGTGAGACAGAATGGGAAGAGAGGAAGAAAGAGGGAGGAGAGAGACACATAAGTGGGGAGAGAGGGAACACTTAAATGGGGGAGGCACCACTGAATGTTTAAGTAATATTTTAAGTGACTATCAAATGCTAATAGTTTACAATCTATTTTTAATATCTGAAACAGAACAGCACATATGAATGGGAGCATTAATAAATTATTATTTGTTGTCTACATCAGGGTTGTACAACATACACCTAAGGAATCACTGTTTTAAATGAAATACTATAGCTACAGGAGCCATGGAGAATATTTGCTATAACTCATTCTCAATTGCTTGGTTTCATTTTACATTACCATGCTTTTGGTCTAGCTTACTCTGGTCAAATAACTTATCCATACTAACAGCATAATAGTAAGATAATTTTGTGAGAAAACACTGTTGCAGAGCTACAGAGAGTTCATAAGTTCAGAAAGAGAGTGAGACTATATACTAGTGTGCAGTACAGAGGCAAGCTGCTAAGGTAACATTAATAAGTCAGTAAGAGAGTGAGACTATATACTAGTGTGCAGTACAGAGGCAAGCTGCTAAGGTAACATTAATAAGTTCAGAAAGAGAGTGAGACTGTATACTAGTGTGCAGTACAGAGGCAAGCTGCTAAGGTAACATTAATAAGTCAGTAAGTGTCATGCATACACCTTTAAGGAGATCGATCACCTGGTTAATATCCTGCCTATAAAGCCTCACCTTTTCCCTAACTGATTGCTTGGTAATTTGATTCCTGGCTAGGTAACACTAGCTGCTCTCTTGCCCAGCCATTGCTGAATTGAGGAATATCGTTTGTGTTTGCTCTCCTCATTTATACAGTATCTTGTATCTCTCTCATTCATTGTGAGTATATTGTGGACTTCCTCTCAGAAAGGCTAAACTAAAACAAGCTGTATATTCTACAAAATTGTACTAACAAGCTCTTCGGAAATATTTCTAAACTTTTGTTTGCATAGATTACCTGCCTAGCGTCTATTCACGCTATCTGCCTGGTTCAGCTATCTCTGCTTCAGTTTGCTGCTTCCGCAGCTGTTCAGTCTCTGTTCACTTTCAGTGTTAGCCGGAACTACTTCCTGTGTTTGCGGTCACGACACCCACTCTATTCACTCTCACTCTAACCGGCAACGGAGCATAACGTCCTCCTCTACCTCCTGGATCCGGACCAAGTCTCCAAGTAAAGCAATCTTTAGTAATCGTAAGTACCGGTCTTACACTAATTCCACAAGCCGCTGTATATATATATTGATTTGGTCTATAGTTATTTTATGTACACATTGGAATTACCAGTAATAGAGATCTTTCTACTTGTTCATTTTAGTACATGCAGTATATCTCTTTTGTGTAACAATTGTTGCTATTAACTAGTGTGTTGCCATAAGTGATTATTTGCCATTGTTTATAAAAACACTTCTCAAACACTGTTTATATATTAACTGCTTGCTTCACAATCTGATTTATTTCAGTGATATTTCAGAGTTGAATTAAGCTACAAAAAACATATGTACAAAACATAATTTTATTTTTTGTTGATTATGTTTCCTTGTATTTTTCTGCAAAAATAGATCCAATACTGCTATTTAGCATTACAGTAAGAGAGTGAGACTGTATACTAGTGTGCAGTACAGAGGCAAGCTGCTAAAGTAACATTAATAAGTCAGTAAGAGAGTGAGACTATATACTAGTGTGCAGTACAGAGGCAAGCTGCTAAGGTAATATTAATAAGTCAGTAAAAGTGTGAGACTATAAACAAGTGTGCAGTACAGAGGCAAGCTGCTAAGGTAACATTAATAAGTCAGTAAGAGAGTGAGACTGTATACTAGTGTGCAGTACAGAGGCAAGCTGCTAAGGTAACATTAATAAGTCAGTAAGAGAGTGAGACTATATACAAGTGTGCAGTACAGAGGCAAGTTGCTAAGGTAACATTAATAAGTCAGTAAGAGAGTGAGACTATATACAAGTGTGCAGTACAGAGGCAAGTTGCTAAGGTAATATTAATAAGTCAGTAAAAGAGTGAGACTAGAAACTAGTGTGCAGTACAGAGGCAAGCTGCTTAGGTAGTGGGTGTAAAGTTTGAGTAAACAAAATACAAAAACAATCCTTAAACTTCTGTAAAAGAGTGAAAAAACAAAAAACCACATTCATTAAATTATAATTTTCACTAACAGAATCCCTTTCAGCAAAATCTAAGGTTGCAGCACTTCAATAAAATGTGGCTAAAACATTGCTCACTGCATCTCTTCCTGCTCTGTAAGGAAGTGACAGAGGCACATTCCACTGCACTTGGAAGGGAAGTACAGAACTCTCTTTTTCACTGAAGCAAAGCTGGTAGCTGCACAGGGCAGCAACAAAATAAATTAAAGTTGTTTTTTTCTGTTTTTCTTTTGTTTTATATGATTTAACATCCAGCCCCAAACCTAGGTTCCCCTGACTGACACCTCTCGCTGGATTGGCTCCCCCGGGTCAGCCTCAAAGAGGCTAGCCTCAAATAAGCACTTATGGGCCATGCAATGATCTTAACCACTTTCATCCAGTAGGTGGCGCAGCATGTTGTGTAACGGAGGGCAGCAGACCTGCTTGTGCCTCTCCATTGCACAACATGTAGCTGTGAAAAAAAAATGCTAGGAAAAAAAATTGCAATATTTTTTTTTTTTAAAGCCAATAAAAAAAATATATGTTTGCCCATATGTCAGGTGAAGCCCTGTCTCACCTGCCTCTAGTGACTGCACGTCCCTGGTTTGGATAAAGGTTTGTCTGCAAGTACCTTGAAGGGACAAATCTCTGCTCTTTCTGTTTTATTTCATAGAAAGATTGCTAAACTTCCTGATATTCACTGTTTTGTTCAGGCTTTTATTCATATCAAGCCTGTTATTAAATCAATCTCTCCTCCTTGGAGTCTTAATTTGGTTTTGAAGGTTTTGCAGGCTCCTCCTTTTTGAGCCTATGCACTCTTTGGATATTAAACTACTTTCTTGGAAAGTGTTGTTTCTTTTGGCTATCTCTTCAGCTAGAAGAGTTTCCAAATTGTCTGCTCTCTTGTGAGTCTCCTTTTCTGATTTTCCATCAGGATAAGGCTGTTTTGTGGACTTCGTTTAAATTTCTTCCTAACGTTGTGAATTCTAAGAACATTAGTAGGGAAATTGTTGTTCCTTCCTTGTGTCCTAATCCTAAGAATACTCTTGAAAGATCTTTACATTCTTTGGATGTTGTAAGAGCTTTGAAATATTATGTTGAAGCTACTAAAAATTTGAGGAAGACTTCTAGTCTATTTGTTGTTTTTTATGGTCCTAGGAAAGGTCAGAAAGCCTCTGCCATTTCTTTGGCATCTTGGTTAAAGCTTTTGATTCACAAGGCTTATTTGGAGGCGGGACAGTCTCCACCTCAGAGAATTACAGCTCATTCTAATAGATCAGTCGCCACTTCTTGGGCTTTTAAGAATGGAGCTTCAGTTGATCAGATTTGCAAAGCAACAACTTGGTCTTCTTTGCATACTTTTACTAAATTTTACCATTTTTTTTTTTTTTTTATAATTTATAATTTTTATTGAGGTAATATGGCAAACATAAATATATTCTCAGAAAGAAACATCATGGCAACATGCCCATTTGATATACATCAGACTTTACATATTGAATAAAACAAGCATGCCATCACATCTGCATATTCTAAATAAATCCGAACCCAAAGGTACAGTGTCTGGCCATGGATATTACCCCATTTTACATAAGTGCATGTTTAAACGGACAATTAACATGTGTTTAGACAAACAGCTCAATATAAGCCTAATTTCGATACCCAATTCTTGACATATACTGGCTTATACTTGTCCATATTATATTTAACATAACTTATAACTAAGCAACATGACACATGAAATAATCAGATCAAAATCTAAGTTAAGTGTCACCTGGGATGAACCTACTTCTCAACTATAACTGGTACGAGAGCTTATGATATATAGTTATGAACAAACCATCTTCAGGTGAATCCATAACATAGATAGATATTGAATAAATGGTTTCTAAATCTGTGGAAGGTTTCCCTAACCATTAGTCCAATAAATCAGGGGACCCTAAATATTATGGGAGAAACATCAGGGCATATCCGTATAGAAGATACTAATTGCAAACCTAACCTATTTACAGAGACCTCCAATTAGAGAGGTAACTTATAAACTTTATACTAAGACCATGTTGCTTCATCTAAACATGTTTATCCTAGCAATAACATAGTCATTTTACACATGTAACCCCACAGGAAATAGTCCCCAGAAAACATTTAAAATTTTTGAAGCTATATAGATTGCACACTTTCATTTATGATTGCATAGCCCCTCATATGACATAGTTTAATCTGTGGGATGTTTCCCTGACCACTAGCCAAATGGGTCAAGGAGCCCTATATACTACTGGTGGAACATCAGGGCATATCCATAGAAGATATACTAGTTGCAAAACAGATATAGTCCTTCCCCACAATAAGCAGCTTGCCTACAGGGATCTCTAGTTAATAAAATAACTTTTACTCTTTATAGTAATACTAGGTTGCTTCGTCTGAGCGTGCTCATCCCAGCAGTAACATAGTAGTTCTACACATGCATCCCCACTTTAAATAATACATAGAAGGCATTCAAAAACCTGACCAAGCACTAGGTAAGGGGTAGATGAGGGGGTATCTGTGGGCTTATGTACCAGCACCTGTAAATACTGAACAGCAATACTTATTGGCTAGTAAAGTGGTAGTAGGAGGAGGTGTAATCAATCTCACATAAGCACCGGCTGCAGAATATAGGCTATATGAATAATATCCCGTGCTGAGAGATCTTCCTCATTACTAAATAGTGGAAGGGGAAATGGGAGTAGCTCTAAGCAAATATAGGCTGCAGGAACAGACATCAGGCTTTTGGGCCTTCATAGAATTTTTAAACCAGCAGACCTGTGAATAATCAGTGGTTACAGCTTAGAGCCGTTAATACAGTCCCAAGTCTCCACTGTTCCCTGCTAACTCTTCACAGCCGGTAGGATGCGTTGACTTAGACCAGGCCGTAGTAAAAATGTAGTGCGTGGTATCGGCAAATGTTCGGATACAGGCCTGCTCCCCAGCCCGCCAGCAAAGCGAACATGCCTCCCCCGCTAGCCGACTCCAGCCCTGAAAAGTCCACAGAGTCCCAGTTCCTTAAGATGGTAGGCCACAAAAGGGGCCAGCAACAAATCCTCCAGCATGCATCGGTGGAGGTACATGGCTGGGGTTGTGTAGGCAGCTGCACAGCGACAGTCTATCTGCAGCTTTTGTTTTTGCTCACCAGCAGGGCCGCACGTAAGGGAGCCGGCCGCTCTCCCCACCCCGACCTCACCAGTCACCTCAGTTTGGCTGTCTCCAACAAGGTGGGCAACGTCCGATTCTGCGATGGACCATGCGTTAATGGGGGACTCTCTGCCAGCTGTCACGCAGATCCCCGTTGTCGGCGCGTCCCGGACCCGCGGGACCAATGATCCATCCGCTTCCTCCGGAGTTTAGTCAGCAGCACCAACTTTCTGCTGCTTCATGTTAGGTAGGTCATAACGGATGAGCACAACTTCGGCGCTCGGCATAGCCTCCCTCTCCGATTCTGCATATTTATTTTACGGTCCAATTATTTCGATGAGACGGTCGAATCTTCTGTTAAATAACTTCTCAGACTCCGCAAACAAAGCTTGCAATTTAGTATGTAGGTCCTCCTCCATGATCAAAGATGTATTCTCTTCAGGATTGTTAAATTGGTTGATGTACAGAGATAGTTAATCTGCTCTGCTAACCCGGTTCCCCCGGGGGGGGGGGTACTGAGATCTCTCTCCACGAGAGCCGCCAACAGACCTCAACGGTCCGGTCTAAAAAGCCCTATTCTGTTCACAATTAGATATTCCAGCTTGGCACAGTAGTTGAAAGATATTTAGATACACTTTAGCACCGGATGGCTGATAGATATCCAATTTACAAGGCGGATTGTAAACTGGCTTTACAGAGCGCTCAGTTTGTCGACCATCTTGGGTCCTTGCCCGGACACGCCCCCCCAAATTTTACCATTTTGATGTATTTGCTTCTTCTGAAGCAGTCTTTGGTAGAAAAGTTCTTCAGGCAGCTGTTTCAGTTTGATTCTTCTGCTTATAATTTATGTTTTTTCTTGAAATGTATGTGAAATTTATGAGAGAGACTTATTTTTTTGTGGATTTATTTTTTCAGCTAAACTAGCTGTTTTTATTTTATCCCTCCCTTTCTAGTGACCCTCCTGTGGTCTCCCACGTCTTTGGTATTTCTATCCCATACGTCACTAGCTAATGGACTCTTGCCAATTACATGAAAGAAAACATAATTTATGTAAGAACTTACCTGATAAATTAATTTCTTTCATATTGGCAAGAGTCCATGAGGCCCACCCTTTTTATGGTTGTTATGATTTTGTATAAAAGCACAATTTTTTTCCGGTTCCTCTTTTTTTAATGCTTTTTTACTCCTTATTTTTTCACCCCACTACTAGGCTATTCGTTAAACTGAATTGTGGGTGTGGTGAGGGGTGTATTTATAGGCATTTTGAGGTTTGGGAAACTTTGTCCCTCCTGGTAGGATTGTATATCCCATACGTCACTAGCTCATGGACTCTTGCCAATATGAAAGAAATGAATTTATCAGGTAAGTTCTTACATAAATTATGTTTTTTGTTTTACTATAATACAAAGGGCTAAAAGGTGGGAAAATGTCAGAAGCAGCGTGCTGAAATAGCTCCCTCAACGGGGGAAAATAATTCCCAGGTGCGCTAACTGATCATCCTCTCTGGTCTACCTATCTGCTGCATAGCTCCTTTACAATCCATTATGAATGCCTCTGCCAGGCTCATCTTCCTTACTGGTCGCTCTTCATTTGCTGCACCTCTCTGTCAATCCCTTCACTGGCTTCCTCTTGCCTCTAGGATTAAACACAAAATCCTCACTCTGACATACAAAGCTCTCAACTGCACTGCTCCCCCCTACATTTCAGAACTTGTCTCCAGATACTCTCCCTCCCGTCCCCTTCGATCAGCTCAGGATCTCCTCCTCTCTTGTTACTTCCTCACATTCCCATTTACAGGACTTCTCCAGGCTGGCCCCCATCTTGTGGAACTCCCTGCCTCGCTCCACAAGACACTCCCCTAGTTTTAACAGCTTCAAGCACTCCCTAAAAACTCTACTATTCAGGGAGGCATACAACCAACACTAACCTTTCCTAACTCCATTGCTTTCCCCTTGAACCCTTTAGAATGTAAGCCTATGAGCCCAGCTCTTTGCCGACCGCCTTCATAAGAGCCGACTACAACAGTGAAACTCTCGGCAGGGCCCTCTACCCACTTGATCCCTACAAAAGCTATCCTGTATACCGACTATGTTTACAGCGCTGCAGAATCTGTTGGCGCTCTACAAATACCTTATAATAAATAATAATAATTTTAGCGTAGAATAAAAGCTTCTGAACTGCTCAATCTTTTCACCTGTGATCAGCTTTAGCGTGCTAGGAATATACTGTATATACACATGTTTAAATTTAATAGAATATTCGGGGAAGCATGCCTTTTTTGAATTATAATTTTCCTTTTTGAATTACCAGACTACTTGCTTAGATACCATTAGCAGTATTTCACAACAAACATTTTATTAATGGCTAGCCCGCTATGTCTTAGTAGAATAATGTATTTGTTAATAGAAATTAATAGTAAAAATAAGCAGTGAAATAACTGTTCCTTCTATATATGCAGATTCTTTAAGAGTAAGCTCATAGTTTCTAACAGTAAATGCATGCAAGGTACTGCACATTTGATTTCTAAAATTACTAGAGGCTGTTGTTCCCCCCATCCCTGAGAAAGACAGGAGAAGTTGCAGAAATATATTTTTCTTTAAACAGAATGGAATTTATTATGCAGCATCTTTCCTACTTTTCAGATACTATACTATTTTTAAATCACATGCCAGTGTTGAGAAATGTTATTAGAAAGAACCTCAGTTCAGCATTATGACTAATCAAAATTATATTAGCTTTTCTTGGGAATTTGGCAATAACATGTAACATATTGGAATTTGAATATTGTTGTCTCATATTTTTCATCTTTCATTAATCTTACATTTATCTACATCCTTAGATAGATCATTTAGGTCATACTATATCTATCTATCTATCTATATCTATCTATCTATCTATATCTATCTATCTAGCATTTTAGCCTGTAACGCAGGTCCATTCCGTACTCTTTTACATGGGATTTTCATACCGCCGGTTGTGCGGAGAGGCTAAAAAGTTTGCGTTACAGCTTGCGTTACAGCCTATACTGACACGATCCATACCGCCATCTGAAAGAGTAGTTATGAGTTTTGCACCACAAAAATGTTTCACAAAACTCACAACTAAAGTGTTACAAAGTACACTAACACCCATAAACTACCTATTAACCCCTAAACCGCCACCCTCCCGCATCTCAAACACTATTTAAAACTTATTAACCCCTAATCTGCCGCCCACCCACATCGCGACTATTAAATAAATTTATTAACCCCTATTTGGCCACTCCCCAATATCACTGCCACTATAATAAAAGTTATTAACCCGTATTCCGCTGCTCTCCGACATCAAGCCACTATAATAAAGTTATTAACCCCTAAACCTCCAGTCTCCCACATCTCTGCAACTAAATAAACCTATTAACCCCTAAAGCTCCGGCCCCCCACATCTCTGCATCTAAATAAGCCTATTAACCCCTAAACCACCGGCCCCCCACATTGCAATATTAAATTATTAACCCCTAAACCTAACACCCCCCTAACTTTAAATTAAAATTACAATATTACTATATTTAAATAAATAAAAACTTACCTGTGAAATAAAAATAAACCTAACATTAAACTATAAATGAACCTAACCTTACTATTCTAATAAAATAAAAAAACTATTAATTAAAATATCTAAATTAAAAATTTTAAAAAAACCTAACACTACGAAAAAAATTAAAAAATCTAAAATTACAAAAAATAATAAATACTAAATTATGAAAAATAAAAAACACTAAGCTTGCAAAAATAATAAACAAAATTATCCAAATTAATTACACCTAATCTATTAGCCCTATAAAAATAAAAAAGCCTCCTCAAAATAAAAACACCCGGGGGGCGGAGCCAACTGGCAAACAGCACAGTCGCACATTTCAGGAGCTCCGGCTATAACATTTCTAAATGACACTGTTAAAGACTGTTCCAGCTTAAATATTTGGTCCTTCATCAAGACTGACTGGCACAAGTAACTTGCATAATTAATCCTTTTGAGTGCTTTACTAAACTGCCTGAATTTCACACTTTTGGGACATTTTTTCATTACCGAGCGGCTCTGGGGTCGGCCATCTTGGGCCCATCATTTTAGCATTATCCTCAAGCTCGGCGCCCTCCACTACCTCTAAATATGAAGACAGCGGAGCAGAAAATGGATGACATTTATACTCTTATCGACGGGTGGTGTGGTGTGTTTGAAAGCCTAACCATCCTGGCTCCCCAGCGAGTAGATGTCACGCTCGTGGGCCATGCTGTCCACACATCCAATTACATGCTCACTACCGGAAGGTGCGACGCTTTGGGGCCTCGCCGTCTCTCACCTTCTAGACACAAGAGTTTGGGAGTGGAGTGCAGATCCGCAGCGGCTCACCTGACTTGGAGAGACTCAGAGGATAAGCCCAACAAGGCTAGACAACCAACGCCTTCAGAAGCTATACCTCCAGATAGCGCGAACACGAATACAGCGCTCAGACATACTGACTTGCAACCACAGGTGTTTGCGATACGGACACATGTGAATAGCTGCAGGATACAAGAGCCGCATAGCACACATCCCGATGCAATAACAATGAATCCACATGTTCTCACTTATGCCTCAGTGATTGCCTTACAAGCTCCGCTGCGGCTTCATATAGCACTCTGCGCATCTTTCTTCCTTCTGAGAGGCTGGGACCCCGGTGGCGCTCCGGATTGTTTCAATACATTGCTCGCTCCCTGTGGCCCTGGTGGAGTTAAGATCTTCTATCAGTATCCTCAACATCTCATATATGGACTGCAACCGTTTCATAAAGCTGATGGCAGCAGGCCTTCTCAGGAGCGACTTTTTACACCTTCTTGCTGCTAGACTTTGGATTGTGTATGGGATGCAGTTCATTTTGCATGCAAGTTGAATGTTCTAAAAGTTTTATAAAGGTAACGGTAGGGTGAACTTACCAAAGAAGCCTCCACTACATCTTCCCCCTATTGCCGTTTCCCCATACCCTTATTGCAATGTGGACTCTCTGTATTCAAACTGTTCATTATGCATGTTACTGGGTGCTTTATATAGCCCATATGATTGTTTCCTAATCTGGGTCCTCTACCATGTTTAGATAATACTTATATTACCGTATACTGAGAACTTCAAAGTAACACTATACCTAGAAGTGGTTTAGACTTTAATGTTTTGCGCTGTTTGTTCTTCCTATAGATCTTTAAAATAACTCTCTAAATGTCTCACTCTGTATATATTTAGTCTTTTGTTTTCTGTTACCTTAAAAATGTTTATATTTAACTGCTATAGGAGGTCATGACTGGGAGTGCTTAGAAAGTTGTTTTATCTTGCATACTTATCCCACACTCTACCCACTCCATTGTCCTCCCATACGTTTGCACATAACCATACTGAGCTCATTATAGCAGTACATATTTAAGCTGGCCTCACTACCTAGCTTGCTAGAATACAGCCCTCTATGTGCATGATGAATGTCTCCAACTAGCTCAGCTTTTAGCCACGCTGCCAGCGGCCGAGGCGGGGTGGTAGGCTGTACATTACAATCTAAAATGTATTACATAGAGGCCTGAATAGTATTAGATTTGATATTGGCACTATCTCAACTCAACATTTCTCTTATATGTAGCTATTCTGTATATATCTCTCTCCTGGCTATCCACACGCTCATGAGACCTTACTCAGAGACATACTAAGTCTTTACCTACCTAGCTTAAACATCCACCTACAGCAGTTGGCCCAATTGCAATCCCTTTCATGTGCTTTTGATTGGCATACCCAGAAGACAATCAGACGTTCTTTATCCGCTTATCATAGGTAACTCACCACCTCCTACCCCCCCCCCCACCCCACATAAAGATCCTTCTCTAGCAGGAGGACTGAATACGCTGTTTTTCTAGCATATATCGCACCTTATCTACCCTGTTATTAGCAAAATCTTGCAGTTTATCATTATATTCAGCTTCATTTCTCTTATAACCTATGCAAGATTGTACAAATATATATATATATGTTCACGTAAAAATATTATCCCTATAACACCTAACATGCGCACTATTCATATAAGCATGAGCTAAAATTATATGAAATCGAGGTCTACTAATGAGATCCATCAGTGGTCTCCTGTGTTTGCCCATGCCTTCTTGCATCTTAATGCTTGTGATGGTCCAAGAGTGGCCTAGGATTGTACTTAGAAGGCACCGAGACTTAAATGTTTGGCATCTTATGTATCCCATGTTTGCATGATCTGTAAATTGTTACATTTGCGTTTTCTTTATGTTTATCTTATTTCTCTTGTGAAACTACACCTTACTGTATGTGACATGCAATGCAAGAGCTTATCTTTATGATTAATGTATGCCTTAAATATACCTCAATAAAACTTATTTAAAAAAAAAAAAAAAAAAAGAAATACCACCAAGACTTGCAATGTTCAGATTATATTATATATAAAGAAAATCAATATGTTTAGACTGCAATGGATCACTATCCCTTTTCAAATTCAGACTGAATAAACATTTATACAATTTTAAAAAAAAAAAAAAAAAAAAAACACCCCTAGCCTGCAATAAACTACCAATAGCCCTTAAACAGCTCTTTTACCTGTAAAAATAATACAAAGTCCCCCCAACAGTAAAAACCCACCACCCAACCAACCCCTAAAATAAAAAAACCTAAGTCTAAATAAAACCTAAGCTACCCATTGGCCCTAAAGGTGCATTTAAAAGGGCATTCATCTCTTTGTCATTGCCCTTAAAAGCCAAAACCCTAATCTGAAAAAAAAAAAAAAAATACCTAACACTAACCCCAGAATATCTACTTCTATCTTCATCCCGGTGGTGCGGCGCAGAGAAAAGCGGCAAAGACATCCATTGCAGAGGATCCTCTTCATACAGTCCCCCCCCCCCCCCCATACACTGAAGTTTCAATCCAAGGTAGCCGTTTCAAAATGGCGTACCTTGCATTCCTGTTGGCTGATTTGATTCTTTAAATTCAAATCAGCCAATAGGATGAGAGCTTCTAAAATCAGATTGGCTGTTCAAAACAGTAGCGGTGGTGATGTCGGGGAGCAGCAGAATAGGGTTTAATAACTTTTATTAGTGTCCGCAATGTTGGGTAGCGGCAGATTTGGGGTTAATAGCTTTATTTAGGTGTCGGCGACGTCGGGTGCAGCAGATTAGGGGTGTTTTAAACATGGGGTTTATGTTAGGGTGTTTAGGTTTAAACGTAACTTTTTTTCCCCATAGACATCAATGGGGTTGCGTTAAAGAGAATTTTCAGAGATTGCAGGTGTTAGTCACCAATGATGTCTATGGGGAAAAGCGTGCACAAGCACGTCAAAGCAGCCCTTGGCTTTTGTGCAGTATGGAGCTTAACGCCACTATATCGCACGCACAAGGAGGCTTTTCAGTAACTCGTAATGGCAGTACTATGGAGGGTGAAATAACAGGACTTTTTTGGCATTAGTTTTGCACCCTGTTTAGCGCAAAACTCGTAATCTAGGTGTATGTTAAAGTTTAGAATTTATCATCTTTACATAACATACAAAAGTAATTGTTATCTTGCGGGAGAGATGCATTGCAGATTTGACACTTGGAGAAGAAAGCTGTAATGTCTTCATATTTGGAACATATTCAAAGTTTCCCCTTGGCAAACAAACGCAACTTGCTTCTTGGAGCTAGATCACCTCATTGTTAAGCTGGATGTACCTCGTTTTGGCTCAAGCATTGCTGACACAGTGAGGTTAAAAATGTTGAGGTTAAATAATCTCTAGTGCCTTTGGGGTTTGTTAGCACAAACACTGAGGAATTTAGGCTCACATTATTTCTTTTCATTTTATTTTTTTTTAATTTCTCCTGATGTTTTACATAATTGTTTTTTGCAAAGGAAGCATGAAGTTTTGCAATAATTGTGCCATCGATGTACTGTTAATGTTTACTGGAAGTTATGATTAAATTGTCTAGCTTTCAGACCGGAAATATTTAAACTAATACACTTAACTCCTCCATATCTAAAATATCTAGAACCAAAGCTTGCAACATTCAGTTGAAGCTGATTTTTACTTTCATTTTAATCAGCCTGTACATGCTGAACACATGAATCATTCATAGTAAACGTTTACTCAATAGTATTATCTAAGTAAATTGCAACTCCTACTCAAGTTCATTTCTAGACATTGCATAAAAACGAAAAAGATGATGCAAAATGTCAAAGTAGAATTCACATGTTGGTGTTTTGGACCCATAAATATTTTAATAAAAAAAACAAAAAACGTATAAACATTTTTTTTTTCTAAATCCGATTGTCATTGGGTTGATTTCTTTTTTTTTTTACTCTTTTTTTTTCTTTCTCTTTTGTTCAACTGTAAGCACAGGGCAGATTGCTGTCCTCCATAACTATATTGAACACCCAGCAGGTGATCAGTTAAAAAGTGATAGGTAGAGTCCTCATGACCAAGCGTTTGCATCAGAACTTATAACCCTGTAGCCCGTCAGTTGTGTCATATTATTTACAATATATTTTACAGGAGATTTCTGTTAAATATTGGACTCCTGTTTCATTAAAGGGACATTAAACCCAACATTTTTCTTTCATTATTCACATAGATATGCAATTTTTAAAAAGTATTCAATATCAAATGTATTTCATTCTCAAGTTATTCTTTGTTGAAGAGATACCTAGGTAGGTAGCGTGCACATGCCTGAAGCACTACATGACAGGAAATAGTGCTGCCATCTAGTGCTTTTGCTAATGTATCACATTGTTGCAGACACGTGCACATTCATGAACTTACATTTCTGCTTTTCAAATAAGGATAAGAAAACAAAGAAAATATGATAATAGAAGTAAATTAGAAAGTTGTTTAAAATGTTATGTTCTATCTAAATTATGAAAGAAAAAAATTGGGTTTAATGTCACTTTAATATCTGTATATCAAGCAAACTGTAGACCTGGGATTTAAAGGGACAGTCTAGGCCAAAATAAACTTTCATGATTCAGATAGAGCATGTCATTTTAAACAATTTTCCAATTTACTTTTATCACCAATTTTGCTTTGTTCTCTTGGTATTCTTAGTTGAAAGCTTAACCTAGGAGGTTCATATGCTAATTTCTTAGACCTTGAACCCCACCTCTTTCAGATTGCATTTTAACAGTTTTTCACCACTAGAGGGTGTTAGTTCACGTATTTCATATAGATAACACTGTGCTTGTGCAGGTGAAGTTATCTGGGAGCCATCACTGATTGGCTAGACTGCAAGTCTGTCAAAAGAACTGAAAAAAGGGGCAGTTTGCAGAGGCTTAGATACAAGATAATCACAGAGGTTAAAAGTATATTATTATAAATGTGTTAGTTATGCAAAACTGGGAAATGGGTAATAAAGGGATTATCTATCTTTTAAAACAATAAAAATTCTGGTGTAGACTGTCCCTTTAATCACCTTACAATTTGCTTGATTACCCCTAATGGAGATCTGTTCTCTCCCTCCATCCTCTTTTGTTGTAGCAGACAAAGATGATGTACTGGTACGCTTCTCTTTTCCTATTAAACCTTTAAACACTTACCCCTTGTATCTTCCCTCATATTATCTTCCTCTGCAGTGCATGCTGGTCTCTACATGCTGCTGTCATGCATTATTTCCCTGATAAACAGCCCAACATCACCCAAAGTCTGTTTTCCTTCAAAATGACTACAGGGAATATCCCACTCTTATTATCATCCCATTTTACTTCCTTTCCACTTGAATATATTATCTCTCAACTGCTGTTCTCCTTAATATATACTGTTACTCCAGTCTTTACACATATATGCAATTTCTCAAATAAAACAGGTACATTTCTATAATATTTTAAATAAGAACTAGTTTCCCTCTTTTTAAGAAACCTTCACTTGATTCAGTTTTCGCCTCCAACTATCACGCACTCTGCCCTCAAAAGCTTTTATTTTTTTCTCATATCCTCACTTTTGGATCCCATGCGCTACTTTATGATTCCAGTACTCCACAGAAACTGCAATCACAAATCACTTGCTTTGTGTGCAAAAAATGCTTCCATGTAAATCTTTCTCAGTCTTTCTTTATCCTTTGACTCTGTTGACATTCTCCTGCTCCAGTCCCTCCAATTCTTTGGCATTCATAACACAGACATATTCCTATCTCTCTATGACTTTCTCCTTATTGACTTGTGTCACTAGCTATCTACCACATACCTCATTCTGGATGTCCTCTCATCACCTAGTGTTTCCTCACTTTAAAAACTGTGTTTACTACTCAAATATTGCCTACTATTGTCAGCTCTGTCAGTGCACCAAGCCCTTTTATTCTTGCACATTTTATTCAGAAAATGAATTAGTCCTTGCTTTATTTGTGTGCGCTGGTATTACTAAGTTAATATCGCTTTTGCTGAAGTGATATTTTACACTCAACTTGTAATCTGACCCTATATATTTAATTCTTCCATCCTTATTTGCTCTTACATCTCTCCTAATCTCCCAAATCCTTAATTCGTACACATAAGCAGGGCTGGCTCAACCATGTGACCAAGTGGGTCCAATGGACCCAGGCAGCACTTGGCAAGGGGCAGCACTTCAGTTACGGAGTCAGTTACTATCATACCCAGACCACTCCTGTCTTCTGTCCTTGTGGGGGAAGTCACCGGCTCCCAGCAGCATAACCTCATCATGCACAAATACACAGAGGTGGTCAGGGGCAACTTTTAAGGTGGGAAAAGTACAACTTTACCCTAACTTCATTCCCACTTATTGTGTAATTGTGCATTAGCATTGGTTGCATGCAGGTAGGCAGGCTTAGCAAGGTCAGCAGCCGGGCTAGTAGTTGATACGCTAATCAGTAATGTTACTGTGGTACTAAATTAGAATTATGTTTAGTATAAAGTAAAAAATATTTTAAAATATTTAATAACCACAGTTACTACTGGGGTAGGGGGGCATCATTGTTTTCTAGGACCTAGGCAGCACAATATTTTGAGCTGGCCCTACACATAAGAATAAATGAAACAAGGATCACATGCCTCAGTTGGACAAGTTCCAGATTCTTTGATGACAAGTCAGAGTTTAATCAATTTTTAGACCATGCTCTTGAAAGTTTGGGGCAACGAAGAGATAATTATCCTTGTGGTAAAATAACATAGTTGCTTTGTTTTTGTAGCAATAGTAACTTATCTGAGTTGCTATTATAAAGTCATCTAAGAAATCAAGAGTGGCACTGAAGTGAATATGTATATATAGCACGGATGTGCAACACCTTTCAAGAGGTTTTTATATTCTTTTTTATGGCCTATACTACCACAACAGCACTAAGACAGCAACATCATATTTAAATTCTGTTGTAGTATGCCTAAAAGATATAGGTTTTAGAATACTAAAGATTTTATGGCGTCAAAAATTAATATAGTGTGGCTCTTGCAACTTTCAGAACGTAGGGTCAGGGCATATTAGAATAAAAGCTGAGGTGAATTTTATTCAGATTGTACAAAGCCTTTTATACTACCCTGTGAACTCAAAATAGACATGTTGTAAAGAAAAGTTTGTAATAGAAAGAGTAACATAAGAAAAATAAGTAGTTACACAATCTGAGACTATGGGCTACATTTATAAAGCAACAGTTGCTGCTTCAGAGGCCCCTCATTCCAGATTCACCTGAAACTAAAGGGACAGTCAAGTCCAAAAAAAACTTTTATGTTTCAAATAGGGCATGTAATTTTTAACAACTTTCCAATTTACTTTCATCACTAATTTTGCTTTGTTCTCTTGGTATTCTTAGTTGAAAGCTAAACCTAGGAGGTTCATATGCTAATTTCTTAGACCTTGAAGGCTGCCTCTAATCTAAATGCATTTTGATAGTTTTTCACCACTAGAGGGCATTAGTACACGTGTTTCATATAGATTACATTGAGCTCATTCACGTGAATTTACCATGGAGACAGCTCTGATTGGCTAAAATGCAAGTCTGTCAAAAGAACTGAAATAAGGGGGCAGTCTGCTGAGGCTTAGATACAAGGTAATTACAGAGGTAAAACGTATATAATTATAACTGTGTTGGTTATGCAAAACTGGGGAATTGGTAATTACGGAATTATCTATCTTTTAAAACAACAAAAATTCTGTTGTTGACTGTCCCTTTAAAGGGACACTCAATCAAAATTAAACTTTCATTATTCAGATAGAGCATGCTATTTTAAACAACTTTCCAATTTACTTCCATTAACTAAATGTGCACAGTCTTTTTATATTTAAACTTTTTGAGTCACCAGTTCCTACTGAGCATGTGCAATAATAAGTGTGTATGCATCTGTGTATGGCTGATGGCTGTCACATGGTACGTGTATGCATTTGTGATTGGCTGATGGCTGTCACATAGTACAGGGGGAGTGGAAAAAGACAACTTACTTTTAAAATTGTCAGAAAAAAAATCTACTACACATTTGAAGTTCAGACTAAGTGCTGCTGTTATCTTGCAGTTGTTGATAATGCAAATCTACTGTGTTGACTGGTCCTTTAAGTTAAGAAGCAGCGGTAGTAAAACCACTGCTCTTTAATCTGTCCAGCACCTAAAAGGTAGCATATTGAAATCATCCCAATCTGATACAATCGAGATGATTAACAGCCCGTGTTAGTAGCCAATTAGCCACTGGTGAGCAGGGGGTGGCATTGAACAAGCATTTCCGGTTAAAATGTGGACAGCGTATCCTGTCTCCCTGCAGCAATGCCCAGTGGACATGATTCGCTACAGCGAATCCTGTCCACTTGGCAGTTGATATATGGAGCCCATTATATTGATCCATATGGACTACTGAAAAGGATAAGATTAAACCTAAAAAGTCTACAATACTTATTTTTTATAAGTTCACATAAAGTTGGAGATCTCAGAGAGGACATAGAACTTGTCCTACATAATTATCGTATTTTTATAAGGCTGGTATGTAGATACGTACTTTGTGTAAATCGATTTCAATAAAGCATTGCAGAACATTTTGAAAATGGTCTTGGCCTAACACAACCCAAAGTGTGTAAAAAGGGATTCAAAATGTCCAAAACATTGAAGGTTGTGTTCCTTTCTTCCTGTTCTCGTATGAATGCGTACCCGAATACAGGCACCACAGAAGTTTTTATTTTATGAAAATGTTTACCAGTTTCAGCTTATGATCTGGAAGTTTGAATGCAATGATTTTATGTAAATTGTCCTACAAGTAACATCTGACTTCTGCTTCTTTTTTTCCAACAGATAACATATCCATGTGTCCATTAAGTTGGTCTCAATTTATTAGAGCAGTCATAAGGGCAATTAGATGGCAGAACATTTGTTTCTTTTTAATAAAAAAAAAATCAGCAATTTAACTATACACTTAAAGGGACACTAAACCCAAATTTTTTCTTTCATGATTTAGATAGAGCATGAAATTTTAAGCAACTTTCTAATTTACTCCTATTATCAAATTTTCTTCATTCTCTTGCTATCTTTATTTGAAAAAGAAGGCATCTAAGCTAAGGAGCCAGCCAATTTTTGGTTCAGTACCTTGGACAGCATGTATCCACCAATCAGCAAGGACAACCCAGGTTGTGAACCAAAAATGGAGCAGCTTCTAAGCTTACATTCTTGCTTTTAAAATAAAGATAGCAAGAGAATGGAGAAAAATTGATAATAGGAGTAAATCAGAAACTTGCTTAAAATTGCATGCTCTATCTGAATCATGAAAGTTAAAATTTGTGTTCAGTGTCCCTTTAAGGTACCATTCAGTTGTAAATTTCAAAAGTAACAGGTAAAGTCACAGACAAATATACAGTTATATTCTGGTTGGGTCTCAGAAATTGTGAGCTTAGACACTTCTTCTTGGCACAGGATTTTATGTTTATAGGCAAAATACATGCCACAAAACAGCCTGACGCTCAATAAATCCCTCACTTTGACTTCCTAGAGAAAATAGCATAAAATCATTGCACAATGTATAATATGCTGTTTTCTCTAGCTCAATAAATCCATCACTTTGATTTCCTAGAGAAAACAGCATATAATAATTGCACAATGTATTATCATCAAAACTCAGATATATATTGCTCAATGACTATGTTAACGTGATGTTGTTTCTGTAATGCTGATTCAGCAATGATTACTTAAAGGGACAGGCAACCCCAAACTTTTCTTTCATGATTTGTATAGAACATACAATTTTAAACAACATTCCAATTTACTTCTATTATCAAATTTGCTTCATTTTCTTGTTATCCTTTGCGGAAAGAACATCATTGTTCTATTGACAGATAGATGAACACATTTAGTTAGCAAATCACAAGAGACAAATGTTTGCAGGCACCAATCAGCAGCTAACTCCTTCTACTGTAGGATATGAGCGTATTCTATTTCAACAATAGATACCAAGAGAATGAAGCACAATTGAAAATAGAAGTGAATTTAAAAGTGTCTTAAAATTGCATGTTCTATCTGAGTTATAGGATAAAATGCAGACATTATTTAGCATCAGGTATAATTTCTTAGAATAATAAGCAATTGCTCCAACATTTGCAAGTTGTAAAACATGAAGTTTCAAAAGATGCTGTGAAATAGTCTGGACGCTTTGGTCTAATACTGTTTTCAAATGCACCCCCAGCAGATAACAGCAGCCTTCCTTGGATGGATGTTTGTTTGCAGCTGAGAAACGTCTCTTCAAACTTTAGCAAAATTAGTAATTTGTTGAACCAGCTCAGAATGAAGGTGAACATCACTCCATAATTATGTTTCTTAACCCCTTAATGACCGCAGCACTTTTACATTTTCTGTCCGTTTGGGACCAAGGCTATTTTTACATTTTTGCGGTGTTTGTGTTTAGCTGTAATTTTCCTCTTACTCATTTACTGTACCCACACATATTATATACCGTTTTTCTCGCCATTAAATGGACTTTCAAAAGATACCATTATTTTCATCATATCTTATAATTTACTATAAAAAACATTATAAAATATGAAGGAAAAATGGAAAAAAACACACTTTTTCTAACTTTGACCCCCAAAATCTGTTACACATCTACAACCACCAAAAAACACCCATGCTAAATAGTTTCTAAATTTTGTCCTGAGTTTAGAAATACCCAATGTTTACATGTTCTTTGCTTTTTTTGCAAGTTATAGGGCCATAAATATAAGTAGCACTTTGCTATTTCCAAACCACTTTTTTTCAAAATTAGCGCTAGTTACATTGGGGCACTGATATCGTTCAGGAATCTCTGAATATCTATTGACATGTATATATTTTTTTTTAGAAGACATCCCAAAGTATTGATCTAGGCCCATTTTGGTATATTTCATGCCACCATTTCACCACCAAATGCGATCAAATAAAAAAAATTGTTCACTTTTTCACAAATTTTTTCACAAACTTTAGGTTTCTCACTGAAATTATTTACAAACAACTTATGCAATTATAGAATAAATGGTTGTAAATTCTTCTCTGGGATCCCCTTTGTTCAGAAATAGCAGACATATATGGCTTTGGCTTTGCTTTTTGGTAATTAGAAGGCTGCTAAATGCCACTGCGCACAATACGTGTATTATGCCCAGCATTGAAGGGGTTAATTAGGGAGCATGTAGGGAGCTTCTAGGGTTAATTTTAGCTTTAGTGTAGTGTAGTAGACAACCCCAAGTATTGATCTAGGCCCATTTTGGTATATTTCATGCCACCATTTCACCGCCAAATGCGATCAAAGTAAAAAAAACGTTAATTTTTTCACAATTTTAGGTTTCTCACTGAAATTATTTACAAACTGCTTGTGCAATTATGGCACAAATAGTTGTAAATGCTTCTCTGGGATGCCCTTTGTTCAGAAATAGCAGACATATATGACTTTGGCGTTGCTTTATGGTAATTAGAAAGTCGCTAAATGCTGCTGCGCATCACACGTGTATTATGGCTAGCAGTGAAGGGGTTAATTAGGTAGTTTGTAGGGAGCTTGCAGGGTTAATTTTAGCTTTAGTGTAGAGATCAGCCTCCCACCTGACACATCCCACCCCCTGATCCCTCCCAAACAGCTCCCTTCTCTCCCCCACCCCACAATTGTCCCCGCCATCTTAAGTACTGGCAGAAAGTCTGCCAGTACTAAAATAAAAGGTTTTTTTTTTTTTTTAAGAAAAAAAAAAAAGCATATTTACATATGCTGTGTTTAGGATCCCGCCCTTAACCCCCAACCTCCCTGATCCCCCCCCAAACAGCTCTCTAAGCCTCCCTCTCAGCCTTATTGGGGGCCATCTTTGAACAATCAAATGTTTATTTTTTATTTTTTTTTTAATTCTGTAGTGTAGCTCAATCTCCCACCCCCCACCCCCCACTTTTATTGTTTTGGGACACATTTTTTCCGTAGTGTAGCGGTTCCCACCCGCTCCCTCCCCGTGCACGCGCCCGCCCCCGCCCCCTCGTGCCCGCGCGCGCCCCCGGGCTTACCCGCCCACGATCCCGCCCCCCTCCACATGACCAGGGCCATCGATGGCCGCCACCCACCTCCCACACCGGCTCCCACCCACCAACGATACCGGCCATCGATGTCCGGTGCAGAGAGGGCCACATCTGCATCGGATGGCCGTGAAATGTTATTGCAGGATGCCTCCATATCGAGGCATCACTGCAATAACCGGAAAGCAGCTGGAAGCGAGCAGGATCGCTTCCAGCTGCTTTCCACACCGAGGACGTGCAGGGTACGTTCTCAGGCGTTAACTGCCTTTTTTCTGAGGACGTACCCTGCACATCCTCGGTCGTTAAGGGGTTAAAGGGACATGAAACCCAAAATTGTTCTTTAATTATTCAGATAGAGAATACAATTTGAAACAACTTTCTAATTTACTTCTATTATCTAATTTGTTTTATTCTCTTGGTATCATTTGTTGAAGGAGCAGCAATGCACTACTGGTTTCTAACTGAACACATGGGTGAGCCAATAACAATCAGTATATATATATATATATATATATATATATACAGCGACCAATCAGCAGCTAGAACCTAGGTTCTTTGCTTCTCCTGAGCTTTCCTAGACAAACCTTTCAGCAAAGGATAACAAAAGAAGGAAGCAAATTAAATAATAGAAGTAAATTGAAAAGTTGTTTAAAATTGTATTCCCTATCAGAATCAGGAAAGTAAAATTTAGTGTTTCATGTCCCTTTAAGTCTCATTCCTTATTCGTTCTTTTGGGTCAGTACTGTTCTGGAGGCCAATAGTACACTTATTCATACATGGTCAGAATCGATATCAATGTCAAAGAAGGGTGACAGGTTAAGAAAAATATTTATTGCAACTAAGGAGCAGAACAAAGTATTAAAACATAAGTGTTACATGGAAAATGCTAAGTAGCTGCAGACAGAGAAAAACAACTCATCAATAATGAAGATGGCACAAGAGTACGGTCTACCTCAAATGTATCTGTTGTCTAAGGCCTAGATTATAAGTAGAGTGGTATTTTGCTGTGCTTGAGTGAAATGCTTCAAGTTATATGTGCGGCACGCTCATATTACAAATTGAAAGTAAAGTTTTTCTCGCTGAAGCACAATTTACCAGAGCTGAACGTAAACCATGATTCTTATTGTGAAGTTACCAGAAACTTACCAGTTTCACCAGTCTTATATCTCTTATAATGCAGTGTGAAATTACAATAGCAGTTTACATGTGTGAAATAAACCTTATTTACTTTCAAAAGAATATCAAAACTTGTAAATGAATTATTCATACATTTGAGTTGGGGCATTTTGGGCCTACAGTACATTTGTGTATGATGTGTTATTTATATGCATTATACTGTAAAATGGTTCATTATATATTTTTTTTCCAACTTTGTTTATTTAAACAGCATTTTTTTTTTATTTGATAAGGTTTTGGTCTAGAAACAAGATTTACAGTACAGCTTTCTCCATTTACAATAGTGCGCTTTAGAATATTTCCTACACTGTAAAATAGGTTTATTAAAAAGGTGCCATTTATACCATTGAAACAAATAAGCGGCTTCATTCTCACAAAACTGTAATTTCTCTCTGTACAGAATAAGATCATGCACAATGTGCTACTTTTTTCCTCCTGTACTTGCAGCTCTTTTTAAAGCCATTATATTTTTTAACCCATTAGAAAAGCTTATCCTCTTTATATTGGGCCCTACCATCTTGTAACATGCATAGTGTTGCATCCTGTGACAGAAGCTGTGCACTTTCACAGTTTAGTGATGTTACTGGCTGTTTAACAGCTCTACATTGCACACTTTGTGCAGTTCATTTACACAGTTTCAAACTTACATATAGTAGATATAAAAAAGCCCTCAGGATAACTATAGAGTAGTGAAGCCAAACCAAAAACATAGAGCACCTGCTCTGTAATATGCATGCTAATCTGAAGTGCACAATATGGCTTGTCAAGAAGAGCACAATACCAATGATATGTTAATGTAAACTGCTTCTGCGACAGGGTGTGAGAATTGTTAAACTCCAAGATTTAGGAGCCCAGTGTGCAGATGCAGAGCTTCCCTGCACTTTTAAAGGGTTAAACTAAGAGAACAGCTTTAAAGAGGGATGCAGGCACAGGAGTAAACACAATAGCATGGTGAGTAGTAACCATGCTACTGTAGTGATACCCAGCAGTTTAATGTCCCTTTAAATATACTTAAAGGGACAGTCTACTTGAAAATGTTTATTGTTAGAAAATATAGATAATCTCTTTATTACCTATTCCTCAGTTTTGCATAACTAACACAGTTATATTAATTTACTTTTTACCACTGTAATTACCTTGTATCTAAACCTTTGCAGACTGCCCCTTATCTCAGTTCTTTTGACAGACTTTCATTTTAGCCAATCAATGCTGAATCATAAATGGCTCCATGGGAGTGAGCACAATGTTATCTATATGGAACACCTGAACTAGCGCTGTCTAGCTGTGAAAAACATTTCACAATGCACTGAGATAAGAGGTGGCCTTCAACGCCTTAGAAATCGGTTTGAGCCTACCCAGGTTTAGCTTTCAACAAAGAATACCAAGAAAACAAAGCAAATTTGATATAAAAGTAAATTGGAAAGTTGTTTAAAATTGAATATCATATCTGATTAATGAAAGTTTGATTTTGACTGTCCCTTTAATGCGAAAATATAGCAAGTACTGACCATTGCAAACAGTAAAAGCATTCTTTTAAATATGCTTAATGCAAACATAAAGCATAACGTTTTTAATATTTTAATGCACAAATTTTGAATACATAGTTCAATATATTATTAACATGATTTTTACCTAAGTGTATAACTGGAAAAAATATTACCAACATAAATAGGTATAACTTTGTTTTGACTAGACATTACAAATTGTATATGAAGTAACTTTTCAAACCCAGAAATTTACTTCCTGAACTGTAAGAAAATTACTATACAGAAAAGAATGTTTAAAACGTTCTGGATCAAATTATCTTTTTAACCAATTCCCTAGCCTTAAATGGATAGAGCATATTAAATAGTACAACACAAAATTATTTCTGTTTATAGCACAAAGGAAGCTTTTATTTTCTGCTTGAACAAGAAAATTTCAATAATTACATCATTGTTGGAATACTTTGTGTGTTTATTGTGCCAAAATGATGCTTTTGCAAGAGTTACAACTTCATGATAAGAAACAGTGCAGTTAAAACACATTCACAATCCTTTGAGCCACAATTTTTAAAATGTTAATGGAGAAAAGTTGTTTGATGGTAATGCAATACCGACAGGTGCTTCACAAATTTATTCATACATGACAGTGGTTTCAACCACTTTTCCAATAACCTCTCCCCTACCACCTGCATTAAATTTAATAAATATTTGATATACATTTCTTAGAAAGCCAAAGCTGTTACAAGTTCACTTCTTCCAGTTTTAAGGATTATTAGCAAATAATACAGTAACAATAGCTGTGTTCATAAAAAAAGTGTAAACCTAGGATATTAATTTAGTTATTTCTTTATATTGGATGCCATGTTTTGGATTTGCCATGCCAGACATTATGGCTTATTTAAGGGCTTAAAATGACATCAAATTCCTTGCTATAAAAAGCATTCTGGAATACTCAATGTTAATAAACAGAGATACATTCAGGTAACTTTTGCCAAAACTTATGATATAAAAAATGGCTCCACAGTGAAGAAGTAAAGGTCATTCCAAATTCTGAAATAACGCAATTATCTGGAGACTGTGTAGCATAGCAACCTTGCTTTGTTTACAGCACATTGGCTTATTCCCAGCATATTAATCTCAAACTCCATTGTTAAGAAGATTCCATATTTTATTGAAACATATAACATGTATGAAATATATGTATGTGACTAAAAAATGCTGAATATATCAACAGCTCAAGGAATTAAGGCTGGAGGGTTGATTTTTCATCATTCTATTATTTCAATTCGAAAAATTATTTTTCAATTAGGAAACAGCAGCATTGAATTCCATCAAAAACCACAAGTTTTTTATATGATCAAACATTTGAGTGACAACAGGGAAATATGAGAAATATCTGCATTTACTACTCTAGCAAATGTGTAAACATTGAAAGAGTGTTTTGTCTGCTTCTTACTTAACTCGAAACCAACACCAGCCAAAGTCAAAGTGAAACATTATGGAAGAGTATGCATTATGCACCTTATATCAGGTTAATTAGGCATCATGATTTTCAGGTGCATTGTTACTTGATGTTCACAAACACACTGACATGGAGAGAAATCCTGCAAAAACATTTTTAGCACTACATTATAATGCATATTTATGAAATACTTTAAGGGATCTTGCAGAACTGATGAGACTTATAATCTTGCCAGACCAGATAGTTTTATAGATTCAGGCCCATAATGATAGAGATTAGCAGAACAGAAAACAAGGAAAGAGTAGGGGATGTATAAGAGGCAGCCCTCAATGGTTTAGAAATTAGCAAATGAGCCTACCTAGGTTTAGTTTAAACTAAGAATACCAAGAGGAAAAAGCAAATTTGATGATAAAAGTAAATTGGAAAGTTAATTAAAATTACATGTCCTATCTGAATAATGAAAGTTTAATTTTGTCTAGGCTGTCCCTTTAAGGGAGAGAGATTATAACCTGTACTTGCAGTGCTAGGAACAGAGGAAGGGTTGCCAACTCAGCCATGTTTTCCTGGGCACTTATGAGTTACACATGCTGCAGGGTGTGCAGGGAGGAACATGTATTGTGTTTTATTATACAGTATAATAAACAGAAGATTAACAACAGAACATAAGCACACACAACACCTCTGCTGAGATTGTCCTTGGCCTGGCCATTCTTATATAAATCATTCCATGGCTTGCTAATGTGATAGCAGCATTCCATTCTCCAAAAGCATGGTCCAATGGCTGTGAGTGGCACATGCAGCATTCATATATCCCATTGGTAAGTGGTGCCTGATACCTCTCTACGGAAGTCTCATGTCTATTGTCCAGCAATATACTCCTCGCTGAACAGCTATAAAGGGACCATGGACATCTGCAACAAAAGTTTGACTTAAGTAGGTGCTTCTGCTTATATAATGTATATCAATATCAGAATCCTCCCCCTGTACACCCATGAAAAGGACCCAAAACAACAACATTTATTCAGTGTTTTAATTACCAGCGACAATATCACCAACTTGAGTTTTTTACACAGTAAACCCATTCTCCACAGGCCTAGCATTACTAGCATCGGATATAAAATTATTATTATTACACAAAGGGTCACTAAAGCCACTATTTTAGGTATACAACGTATATCTTAGCAATTAGGTAATTATTTCACACTATACTTTAAATGTGTATCGCAGCCACGCTAAACATTGCTTATATTACAAGTTGAAAATTATGTGTTGCACTTGAGCACTAAAAAAGAGTGCTAAAAACGTTAGCGCAAATTGAGTATAAAACACATGTAAAACATATTGAAATAAATGATTTGACATATATGTACATATTAAATCAAAAATATAAGTTGACTGGGAAGGGTTTAAAAGTGTGTATATATATATATATATATATATATATATACTGTATGTATGTGTGTATATACGTTGATTGGAGTAGCGGTGTTAGTCCAGAGATTTAGATAAAATAACAAGAGTATTGCATTGAGCAATGATACTATTTTATTGGACTAACTATACATTTATAAGTTGACAAGCTTTCGGAAGAGTTCTTTCCTTTCTCAAGTCTGAAGCAATACTGACCAATTCAATAGAATTTACAAATTATATCTTGCACAATGCAATACTCTTGTTATTTTTTTTATCTATCTATCTATCTATATAATATATATATTTATATATATATATATATATATATATATATATATATACACACACACACACACACACACACACATATATATATATATATATATATATATATATGTGTGTGTGTACAGTATGTGTGTGTTTGTGTGTATATGTTCTTATATGTATACATACAAATACACTTTTAAACTTTCACAGTCAAACATCTTGACATTGGAAATATCCATTTTAAATAACGTGAATTACTTTTTTTTAATAGAAATACTTGAAATAACTTCCCTTAGAAGAAAATGTTCTTTTTTCATTTTAATCCCTTAAACCAAATCGACGTATATATACATCATGCGGTACTTTGCCTATTGTACCGCATGACATATATATATATATGTATAAATATGACCAAGTTGCAGGAAGCTCCAGCAATCTTGGCTGTAACTTTACAGAGTTGGAGTTCCTTGAGCTCTAGGCATCTGCCTGCATATAGAACCAGAGCACGATCGGTGCTCCAGTTCCATATGAAGGCAGATATCTGATTGTTACAGGCAGTGATGCTGTATGTGTCACCGTCTGTAATGATCATCTGCTCAGGCTGGCGGGAATTGTGGAAGGGAGGGAAGGCAGGAGGTGGGTTGTGGTCCAGAAGCAGAGTGGGGAGGAGGGAGGGGAAGGGAGTGGGACGTGTCCTACACTGCAGAAATAAAAATGAAGGTAGATGGAGGGATGGGGAGCTACACTACAGAAAAAAGTTGGGATGGGAGGGTGGTTGGCCTAGCTAAAGATCAACAGAGGAGGGAGGAGGGGGACCACTATACAATAGAAAAAATATATGTATTTATAGGTACTGGCAGCCAGCTTCCAGTACTAAAGATGTCCGCAATTAGTGGGAGGGGGAGGGTTAGAAAGCTATTTGGGGGATCAGGGAGGGTTGAGGAAGATCACTACACTGCAGGAAAAAAAATATATTAAAAAACATAATAAAACAATAAAAAAATAACCTAAACTGCATACTGGCAGACTTTAAGCCAGTACCTAAGATGGTGGTGACTAGTGGGGGGTGAGGGAGGAAAGAGAACTGTTTGGGAGGGATAAGAGATAATTACCAAAAACCAACAGCAAAGACATGTATGTCTGCTATTTCTGAACAAAGGGGATCCCAGAGAAGCTTTTACAACCATTTGTGTCATGATTGCACAAGTGGTATGTAAATAATTTCAAACCCAATGCAATATATCACTGAATGACATGAGATGAGAGTTGTTGCATTTATTTTAGACTTGATATTTTGATCTTTAAGTTTTGAACTTTGAACTTTCTATTTTGTGTTTAAATGTTTATATTTAAACTTTTTATTTATATTTTGTGGTTTAATACACATAAACATGTATACAAAATCTATATGCACTAATTAAAGGACAACATCTAAAGTAAATTAAAATACAAAGCCCAACAAGTAAATTTTACAAAACTCACATTTTGTAGTAGTATATATAGTACTATGTAGACATGTGCATTTTTTTCCGACAAATGCAAAACCTGAATTAATGCACCAACTAAGATGAAAGAAAATAAAAAATACTGACGAAAGTTGTCAGTATTCATTAATTTCCTTAAAATATTTTAAGGGTTAAATACTTACCTTAAAGGGACACTCAGGTCAAATTAGATTTTCATGATTCAGATACAGCATGTAATTTTAAACAACTTTCCAATTTATTTCCATTAAAAAAAATTTGCACATTCTTTTATATTTACACTTTTTGAGTCACCAGCTCCTACTGAGCATGTGCAAGACTTCACAATCTATATGTATATGCATTTGTGATTGGCTGATTGCTATCACATGGTACAGGGGGAGTGGAAATATACATAACTTTGAAATTTGTAAGAAAAAAAATCTACATTTCATTTGAAATTCAGAGTAAATGTTATTGTATTGTCTTGTCTTATCTTGCATTTGTTGATTATGCAAATCTACTGTGTTTATTGATCCTTTAAAGTGAAAGTCAACCCTAGCGTTTTTGAAACACTAGGATTGACTATTGAAACAAATAAAGGGGACTTTAATTAATGAAGTATAAGATACTTTATGTAGAAAGCTCCTTTATTTGTTTCAACCGATCGCCGTTCTGAGCTGCTAAGAATCCCACGGCAGGATCGCTGTTTTGCTTGAGAGGTGACGTTTTCACCTCTTAGCCAATAGCCGTGCGGTAAATCCAGCTTGGAACCCTTGGGAGCCGGATTTACCACACAGCTATTTGCTAAGAGGTGAAAACGTTACCTCTTAGCAAAACATATTCTTGACGTAAGCTTCGTTAGCAGCTAAGAACGGCAATCGCTTGAAACAAATAAAGGAGCTTTCTACATGGAGTATCTAATACTTCATGAATGAAAGTCCCCTTTATTTGTTTCAATAGTCAATCCTAGCATTTCAAAAATGCTAGGATTGACTCATTTTAATGCGCTGGCAAGCGCACTAACCTGATCCTCTTCTTGCCAGAGCCTCGGGTGCACTTACAAGAGTCTTAGCTTGCTCAGCTCCCACGACCTGCACTAAAGTTAGTGCAGATCCTGGGAACCAAGAACATTAAGCCAGGTGTTAGCATGGCCGGGCTCTGGCAAGAAGAGGATCAGGTAAGTGCGCTCTACAGAGCGCGTAAAGGTATTTTAAGCTACAGGTGAACTTTACCCCTTTAGCTTTAAAATATTAACATTTGTTTAACTAAAACCAATGTAAATGTTTCACGGAAAAAAAAATGTTTCTTTTTAAACAAAATGAAAACCGAATATAGCAGGCAACAAATATTCGGGGAAACAAATTTGCTTAAAGGGGCACTGAACCCAAATTTACTCCTATTATCAATTTTTCTTCATTCTCTTGTTATCTATTTTTGAAAAGAAGGCATCTAAGCTTTTTTGGTTCAGCACTCTGGGCAGCACTTTTTATTGGTGGATGAATGTCTCATCTATCATCTTCAGAAGAGAATCTTCTAATTTAGGAAATATTCATCCTTCGCGGAATACCAAATAATAATAATACTACTACTAACAATAATAAAGTGCGCTATTGAAATCTCTGTTTATGAATGAGATTTGTCACATTCTGATTATTTGTATTTTAATTTCCTCAGCAAGTCATCCTCAGATCAATGGCCAAATAGAATAAATTAATTAACTACTGGAGCAATACTTTTGGTATTTTACTTAATTTCTACAACAAAGCTTGTATGAGTTCTTCCCTTGTTTGAGTTTCCTTTGCTGAGTTTACCTAATGCTTCATAAACATGACTCTATTTTTATTTCTTGTAAATTATGAACTACGAAGTCTATCCAGCCTTTTATTCAGTTTTCAAACTCAGAAGCAGTACCAGAATGATCTGCAATACTTTCTTTTTTTAGCTGATCATTTCAATAGAATCATGAGGTTTATTTTAAGCTTTCTGCCTTTGAAAAAGTGCCAGCAAGTCCAGTGGAGATCAGTTAAGCTAATGCTCTATTTTATTGTCACCGTTGGTCACTTTTGTGCAGTAAAAGTTTATGCAGAATGAGATAACAGTGATAAGGGATAGGGAATGACCGTGGAGGTCTATGTTTCCCTATAGCGTCTTTAGAAGATTGCCTTGATTAGAAGCTGGAACCAGTGTTGCAGGAGAATAACTGCATGACACAAACATCAGTAGCCTGGAAATATTTAGAAGAATGGTGAACAAACAAGCCATTGTCACATGCAAGAATATCCAATAGCAACATCTCAACAATAGAAGAGGGCAAGAGAGTAGTCCAAAGTTCTGTTCAAGAAGTCAACTTCAGGTTTTGCAGTCCAAAATTCAAGGCACAGACAAGGATCAACAACAATACTAAAGTAAGCCTCTAGATTATAACACACAAACCCAAACAAAACACCTCCAGGGAAGCAAACAAAGATGTGCCAAAACTCCCTTGGAACCAGCAGTTAGCTGTTCGTTAAGAATTTAGCTTTGGCTGACCTCCACAGAGCAGGAATAGCAGGAGCAGCAGCAGCATTAATAAAGTAGCCATCTAGATTGTCTCATCCCAATCCTATATGATCAGGATAATTTACACTCCCTGCTAGCAGCTGATTTGCCGTGAGTGAGCAGGGGGCAGCATTGCACAAGCATTTCACAAGAAATGCTTGTGCAGTGATAAAAGCTGACAACGAATCGTGTCTCTGTTCACCATTTAGTAAATTGACCCCTAGGAGTGCAGCGTCAGTAATATAGAATGTGGCTTTTAAATGCAATTTAAAAAATATTTAAAAATTCAATTAGCTTCACAACTCATATCCTCATTGCCCAAACCACATACTGGGGGAAACCTGGTCAATAACTCCCTCTTCTCTCTGACAACTTGGCACAATAAGATCATCTACACCTCCTGCAGTGTCGTGTCTGTACTGCTGCTTTCAGAGTGTCATAAACCCACCTGGCTGCGCAATAAAATATGGATGGAATAAAAACATTGACAGAACTGGCAGTAGTGGGACTGAGGGTGGTACTGGGGTTAACAATGGTGCAGGTGGTTTTGGGTGTAGAATCTCTAGAAAGCTGACATGCGCATGGAGGCTGCTAGGTAATCTTGGACCCCCTCTTCATAATGTGATCTCACAATTCTAGTTCACAACTTTGCACTTCCGGTCTGCACACAGGAAGAACTTTAGTCCCTGACATTTCCAGAGTTCCAGTGATATGTACCCAGCATCACATCAACAGAGATTGATGGAAACTGTGCCAGGAAATTCAATTAATTTAGAAAAGTCTAAGAAGAAGCACTTGTACATAGAACTGAGGAGCCAGGAGAAAAATGATGAAAACTAAATTATCAAAGATATATTTGGTGCTATTCTTTTGGCTGAGGCACACTCACACTAATTTCTTGGTTCACACTTATGCAAGTGAACTGGTCAGACTACTATAATAGTTCTATTGATAAATGTGGTTAATTGTTTCTTTACAATTAGCATAAAAGGTAAAAAAAAAAGTGTGCACAAGTATCTAGTCAGCAAGCTGTCAGAAAGGTAATAATTGCAGCTTGCTTTGCCTTGTATGCGCAGGATGAAATTAGTTTGCAGAGAAAGATCTCCCTTTGTATTTTACTATATATAATTAATTTAGGAGCAGGCTTCTGGGCTGCTAGAACAGGAGTAGACTTATCAGGCTTCGAATGGAGCTTGATGCCCCTGTTTCCGCGTGAGCCTTCAGGCTCGCCGGAAACAGCAGTTATGAAGCAGCGGTCCAAAGACCGCTGCTCCATAACTTGTCCGCCTGCTCTGAGGCTACGGACATCAATCTGCCTTATCCTATACGATCGGGCTGATTGACACCCCCTGCTAGAGGCCTTTGGGGGCAGCATTGCACAAGCAGTTCACAAGAACTGCTTGTGCAATGATAAATGCAGACAGAGTATGCTGTCGGCATTTATCGATGTGTGGCGGACATGATACGCTACATCGTATCATGTCCGCTCGCACTTTCATAAATCAGAGAGTAAATACTTGAGAATTACAGAGAGTAGCAAAACAAACATGTCATACGAACGAGTCAATCAAGAAACTGTGCCAAAGTCAGATGCCTTAAAGGTACAGTCTACTCCGGAATTTTTATTGTTAAAAAAGATAGATAATCCCTTTATTACCCATTCCCCAATTTTGCATAACCATCACAGTTATATTAATACACTTTTACCTGTGTCATTACCTTGTACTAAGCCTCTGCAGACTGCCCCCTAAATCTCAGTTCTTTAGACAGACTTGCATTTTAGCCAATCAGTTCTGACTCTTAAATAACTCAACGGTAGTGAGCACAGTGTTATCTATATGGCACACACGAACTGGCACTGTCTAGCTGTAAAACAATGTCAAAATGCCCTGCAATAAGAGGCAGTTTTTTTTAACAGTTTAGAAATCAGTTTGAGCCTACCTAGGTTTAGCTTTTAGAAAAGAATACCAAGAGAACAAAGCAAATTTGATGATAAAATAAATTGGAAAGTTGTTTAAAATTGCATGCCCTATCTGAATCATGAAAGTTTAATTTGGAGCAGCATAGAATGGAGCACAAATGAAATAGGCCAGTAACTTTGCCAGGGTATAGTATTTTTTCAGTGCAGGATTGCAGCAGTACAACAGGGAGAAAACAGAAGACAAGCCAGGGGTCAAAGCCAGGATCAGGAACCAGATGGGTAACAGGAAAGCTAGAAAGAAGCAAAACAAGCACATTATCCAAGCGCCAAGTAAGCGGCACTCGTGGTCATTGAATCTATTTGATATCATACACAAAATCATTATATAGCAGTTTGAGTGTTTTGCATTACTTTTAAACCAATTTAAATCAATGATTAAAGTTTCTGAATTAATTTATATAACAATATTCCTGGGTTTGCAGGGAATTTTTGCTTTGGAGTAGGGAAATGCATCTAAACATATTCCTAAAGGGTGTTTTTCATAGTGTACATTGACTTCAAGATCATTTTCATTAGATTTTGAAAAACAAGCTACAACAATTCAGTTAAAAGTAAAAAGTTTGAGCACAAGCAAAACACGACACGGGCAGGAAGATAGACCGCACAGTCATGATCATGTTAACGTTCAATGGAGCGTGCAAACTAAAAATAACCTAACACTTATACTTGCGCACTAACCCGATCGAGTTTATTCAAGTACGCTAAACCTTACCCGACATGAATTTAGAAAAGTTCCCATTCCAATGTTCTTCACATACAGAACAATGTACTTTTTATTGTAAATACATATTTTATCTATTTATGTATATCTTTTGTATATTATCTATATCTGTAATATTCTCTAGATATATAGGTATAGATATGTATTTTACATTAAAAGTATCAGATATATATAGGAATATATATTTAATAATAAAAAGTACATTTAGTTCTATGTGAAGAACATAGGAATATAAAATATGTGAACAGAGCCATATGGGCCGATTTATTAAGGGTCAAATGGCCCTGAATGCCCATGTTTCCGCACGAGCCTTCAGGCTCGCCGAAAACAGGAGTTTAGAAGCAGTGGTCTTAAAGGGACACTGAACCCAAATATTTTATTTTGTGATTCAGATAGAGCATGCAATTTTAAGCAACTTTCTAATTTACTCCTATTAGCAATTTTTCTTTGTTCTCTTGCTATCTAAATTTGAAAAAGAAGGCATCTAAGTTTTTTGTTTGTTTCAGTACTCTGGATAGCACTTTTTTATTGGTGGATGAATTTATCCACCAATCAGCAAGGACAACCCAGGTTGTTCACCAAAAATGGGCCGGCATCTAAACTTACATTCTTGCAGTTCAAATAAAGATACCAAGAGTATGAAGAAAATTTGATAATAGTAGTAAATTAGAAAGTTGCTTAAAATGTCATGCTCTATCTGAATCACAAAAGAGAAAATTTGGGTACAGTGTCCCTTTAAGACTGTTGCTCCTTAAAGGGACATGAAATCCAATTTTTTCTCTCTCATGATTAAGAAAGAACATGCAATTTTAATCAACTTTCTAATTTACTACTATTATCTAATTTGCCACATTCTCTTAATATACTTTGCTGAAAAGCATATCTAGATAGGCACAGTAGCTGCTGATTGGTTGCTCCACATAGACGTCTCGTTTGATTGGCTCACCCATGTGCATTGCTATTTCTTCAACAAAGGATATCTAAAGAATGAATCAAATTAGCATGTAAAATTACATGCTGTACCTAGCCGTACTGCATAAGGTACTTTTTATATCTACATCTCTTGAACTGCTGAATCCGCAGCAAAATTACACGCATGGTTCACCTAAAGAAACGCCAACTACTTAACTTGGCGCAACGTACACAGTAGCTATCACAGTTTGGGGTAAGGTAAAACCGAATGTGGGGGCTTAATCCACCAGAAGGGGTAAAAATAAAAATCAAAAAGAACACGAAACTTGGCATAAAATTGCTTTAAGTATCTCCCTTCAGTTCATCTACTATGTAACTTTGGGTGTAAGTACTATAGCCCCATCTTTTTGCTGTTAACTTTTATTATCTTTGCCCCCAGAAGAAGATGAAAATAAACTGCCTTATCCACCAATTGGAGAGAGATTCTTTCATTTTTTGATACAAAACAAAGGAGTATTTGTACCTCCTCTCTTTCATTTAACATACCTGTTCCCCTAGCAATCATTGTTAAGGTTAAAGGTATTAATTACCGCTCTGTTCTGTGGACTGCAAGCTATTTTCTGTTGTATAACTTTGAAACTCTCTCTCACTAATATATCTTCTGGGTTCTGTAATTTCAAAAAACCTACATGATTTGCTTGTATTCATTGACTAGATGTTATAATAAAAGTTGGCTCTAGAAACATATAACCAACAATAACGATTGGGATTAAGCCAGACCCTAGATTACACAGCATATAGTACACTGGCAGCAAGAAGTAACTCCTGGCTTATAATCCTGGTTCGCAAATTATTAGTGATATACACCTGGCGCCTGCTGGGGAAAGGACCCTTTGGATTGTTCACACCTAGCTGTCAACTAAAAAGGTATAGGTATAAGAGAAAGATTCCAAAGCGCCTAACCTGATGGAGGATGGGTCTAAAATACAAACGGCGAGATTACGAGTTTTGCGTTAGCCTTAAAATGCAGCGAATGGGTCCTAATGCTGCTTTTTATCTAACGCTGGTATTACAAGTTTGGCAGGTACAGGTCTACCGCTCACTTTTCTTCTGCGACTCGAGGCTACCGCAAATCCCCTTACGTCAATTGCGTATCCTATCTCTTCTATTGGATTTGCCTAACGCCGGTATTACAAGTCTTGGAAGAAGTGAGCGGTAGACCCTCTCCTGGCAAGACTTCTACCGCATTTAAAAGTCAGTAGTTAAGAGTTTTATGGGCTAACGCCGGAACATAAAACTCTTAACTAAAGTGCTAACAAGTACACTAACACCCGTAAACTACCTATTAACCCCTAAACAGAAGCCCCCCCACATCGCAAACACTATGATAAATATTTTTAACCCCTAATCTGCCGACCGGACATCGCCGCCACCTACATTATACTTATGAACCCCTAATCTGCTGCCCCTAACATCGCCGCAACCTACATTATATTTTTTAACCCCTAATCTGCCGTCCCCAACTTTGCCGCAACCTAACTACACTTATTAACCTCTAATCTGCCGACCGGACATCGCCGCTACTTTAATAAATGTATTAACCCCTAAACCTCTGCACTCCTGCCTCGCAAACACTAGTTAATTTTTATTAACCCCTAATCTGCCTGCCCTAACATTGCCAACACCTACTTACATTTATTAACCCCTAATCTGCCACCCCCAATGTCACCGCTACTATAATAAAGTTATTAACCCCTAAACCTAAGTCTAAGCCTAACCCTTATACCCCCCTAATTTAAATATAATTTAAATACATCTAAATAAAATAACTATAATTAAATAAATTATTCCTATTTAAAACTAAATACTTACCTGTAAAATAAACCATAAGATAGCTACAATATAACTAATAGTTACATTGTAGCTATCTTATGATTTATATTTATTTTACAGGCAACTTTGTATTTATTTTAACTAGGTAGAATAGTTATTAAATAAAATAAGTACAAAATTACCTGTAAAATAAATCCTAACCTAAGTTACAATTACACCTAACACTACACTATCATTAAACTAATTACCTAAACTACCTACAATTAATTACAATTAAATTCAATAAACTAAATTACGGGGAAGAAAAACCACTAAATTACGGATTTTTTTTTTTTTTTTACTGAAAATAAAAAAAATTACAAGAAGTTTAAACTAATTACACCTAATCTAAGCCCCCTTATAAATTAAACCCCCCCAAAATAATAAAAAGCCCTAGCCTATACTAAATTACAAATAGCCCTTAAAAGGGCCTTTTGCGGGGCATTGCCTCAAAGTAATCAGCTCTTTTACCTGTAAAAAAAAGAATACAATACCCCTCAACATTACAACCCACCACCCACACACCCCTACTCTAAAACCCACCCAATACCCCCTTAAAAAAAACTAACACTACCCCATTAAAGATCACCCTACCTTGAGCCGTCTTCACCTAGTCGGGCACCATTGGTCATCCGACCAGAAGTCTTCATCTGATGGGCCAGAAGAGGACATCCAGACCGGCAGAAGTCTTCATCCTATCCGGGCAGAAGAGGACATCCAGACCGGGAGAAGGCTTCATCCAAGCGGCATCTTCTATCTTCATCCATCCGACAAGGAGCGACTCCATCTTGAAGACATCCGGCGCGGAGCATCCTTCCAGCACAAAGAACTAACGACGAATGACGGTTCCTTTAAATTATGTCATCCAAGATGGCGTCTCTCGAATTCCGATTGGCTGATAGGATTCTATCATCCAATCGGAATTAAGGTAGGAAAAATCTAATTGGTTGATGCTATCAGCCAATCGGATTTAAATTCAATCCGATTGGCTTATTGGATCAGCCAATAGAATTGACCTCACATTCTATTGGCTGATCCAATCAGCCAATCGGATTGAACTTCAATGGGGTAGTGTTAGGTTTTTTTAAGGGGGTATTGGGTGGGTTTTAGAGTAGGGGTGTGTGGGTGGTGGGTTGTAATGTTGGGGGGGTATTGTATTCTTTTTTTTAGTATAGGGTAGGGCTTTTTATTATTTTGGGGAGGGTTAATTTATTAGGGGCCTTAGATTATGTGTAATTAATTTAAACTTCTTGTAATTTTTTTTATTTTCAGTAAAAAAAATTTTTTTGTAATTTAGTGTTTGTTTTTTTCGTAATTTAGTTTATTGAATTTAATTGTAATTAATTGTAGGTAGTTTAGGCAATTAGTTTAATGATAGTGTAGTGCTATGTGTAATTGTAACTTAGGTTAGGATTTATTTTACAGGTAATTTTGAACTTATTTTAACTAGGTAGTTATTAAATAGTTAATAACTATTTAATAACTATTCTACCTAGTTAAAATAAATACAAAGTTGCCTGTAAAATAAATATAAATCATAAGATAGTGACAACGTAACTATTAGTTATATTGTAGCTATCTTATTGTTTATTTTACAGGTAAGTATTTAGTTTTAAATAGGAATAATTTATTTAATTATAGTTATTTTATTTAGATGTATTTAAATTATATTTAAATTAGGGGGTGTTAGGGTTAGGGTTAGACTTAGGTTTAGGGGTTAATAACTTTATTATAGTAGCGGCGACGTTGGGGGTGGCAGATTAGGGGTTAATAAATGTAAGTAGGTGTTGGCGATGTTAGGGCAGGCAGATTAGGGGTTAATAAAAATTAACTAGTGTTTGCGACTGCGAGGCGGGAGTGCGGCGCTTTAGGGGTTAATACATTTATTAGGGGTTAATAAGATTAGGGGTTAATAAGTGTAGTTAGGTTGCGGCGATGTTGGGGGGGACAGATTAGGGGTTAAAAAATATAATGTAGGTGTCGGCGATGTTGGGGGCAGCAGATTAGGGGTTCTTAAGTATAATGTAGGTGGCGGCGGTGTCCGGAGCGGCAGATTAGGGGTTAATAGTATAATGCAGGTGGCGACGATGTCGGGGGCGGCAGATTAGGGGTTAATAAGTGTAAGATTAGGGGTGTTTAGACTCGGGGTTCATGTTAGGGTGTTAGGTGCAGACATAAAATTAATTTTCCCATAGGAAACAATGGGGCTGCGTTAGAAGCTGGACGCTGCTTTTTTACAGGTGTTAGGTTTTTTTTCAGCCAGCTCAGCCCCATTGTTTCCTATGGGGAAATCGTGCACAAGCACGTTTTAGCCAGCTTACCGCTACCGTAAGCAACGCTGGTATTACAGTGAGAAGTGGAGCTAAATTTGCTCAACGCTCACTTTTCTGAGACTAACGCAGCCATTCAGAAAACTTGTAATACCAGCGTTGGCTTAAGTGAGCGCTGGAAAAAAAGGCTTGTTAGCAACGCAAGTCTTTACCAACAAAACTCGTAATCTGGCAGAAAGTGAATAAACTAGATGGGTGGTATAGAGATTGGTATATAAAATTCAGTTATAAAAGTTCAGTTAATACAGTTTAAAATACAAATTTATTAACAGATACAAATATACAATTATAATTGAAACCATGGATCAATGGATGAATTTAAACATACAGGATAAATGTATGTAATGGTGTAATAGTGTAGATTGTTTTAAATAAATAGTATAAATGAAAATAAGCTTACCAGTCGACGCGTTTCGGTCTCACAAAGACCTTTATCAAGACCCTTAAAAAAACCTAACACTAACCCCCTGAAGATCGACTTACAGTTCTGAAGACCCAACATCCATCCTCAAGGAAGCGGCAGAAGTCTTCACCCAACCGGGCCGAAGTCCTCAACGAAGCCGGGAGAAATCTTCATCCAAGCCGGGCGAAGTGGTCCTCCAGACGGGCAGAAGTCTTCATCCAGACGGCATCTTCTATCTTCATCCATCCGACACGGAGCGGCTCCATCTTCAAGACATCTTGCGAGGAGTATCCTCTTCAAATGACGGCTTCTTACTGAATGATGGTTCCATTAAGTGACGTCATCCAAGATGGCATCCCTTAGAATTAAGGTAGAAAAATTCCTATTGGCTGATGCAATCAGCCAATAGGATTGAAGTTCAACCCTATTGGCTGATCCAATCAGCCAATAGCATTGAGCTTGCATTCTATTGGCTGTTCCAATCAGCCAATAGAATGCAAGCTCAATCCTAATGGCTGATTGCATCAGCCAATAGGATTTTTTCTACCTTAATTCCGATTGGCTGATAAAATTCTATCAGCCAATCGGAATCTAAGGGACGCCATCTTGGATGATGTCACTTAAAGGAACCGTCATTCAGTAGGAAGCCGTCGTTTGAAGAGGATGCTCAACGCCGGATGGATGAAGATAGAAGATGCCGTCTGGATGAAGACTTCTGCCCGTCTGGAGGACCACTTCGCCCAGCTTGGATGAAGACTTCTCCCGACTTTGTTGAGGATTTCGGCCCTGTTGGATGAAGACTTCTGCCGCTTCCTTGAGAATGGATGTCCGGTCTTCAGAACTGTAAGTCGATCTTCAGGGGGTTAGTGTTAGGTTTTTTTAAGGGTGTATTGGATGGGTTTTATTTTTTAGATTAGGGTTTGGGCCGCAAAAGAGCTAACTGCCCTTTTAAGGGCAATGCCCATCCAAATGCCATTTTCAGGGCAATGGGAAGCTTAGGTTTTTTTAGATAGTATTTTATATGGGAGGTTGGTTGTGTGAGTGGTGGGTTTTACTGTTGATGGGTTGTTTGTATTTTTTTACAGGTAAAAGAACTGATTTCTTTGGGGCAATGCCCCGCAAAAGGCCCTTTAAATGGCTATTGGTAGTTTAGTTTAAGCTAGGGTTTTTTTTTATTTTGGGGGGGCTTTTTTTATTTTGACAGGGCTATTAGATTAGGTGTAATTAGTTTAAATATCTGTAATTTGTTTATTATTTTCTGTAATTTAGTGTTTGTTTTTTGTACTTTAGCTAATTTAATTTAGGTAATTGTATTTAATTTAGTTAATTTATTTAATTATAGTGTAGTGTTAGGTGTTATTGTATCTTAGGTTAGGTTTTATTTTACAGGTACTTTTGTATTTATTTTAGCTAGCTAGTTATTAAATAGTTAATAACTATTTTTTTTTAAATAGATTTTTTATTGAGGTTATGAGAAATATAGCAATCAAGAGGAGGCGGACAGTTCAATAAAACAAATACCTTTAATAAACTTCTTTTAAAAACATGGAGAAATAGATGTATCTAGGCAGAGTAGGCTGGCACCTAAACTGGCTTACGCGTTTCGGCTGTTGCCGTAGTCATAGCCATAGGTGCTAGGAATACTCCCCCTTCTATTTAAAGAATTTATTCAAATTTCATTGGTTAACACTTTAACTTGAATTAAAAACAAAGAAAGCGTGCCTACCCGCCCCTTTAACCCTTTAGATATTAACTACACTGCTACAGTTGAATATTTAGCAAGTTAGTATGAACACTTACAATAAACACAAACATTTTCAAATTGCATACTTATGTAAAAAGTTCCAATAACAAACGCATTGTTACTGTATATATGTATGTCTCCTAAATTAGCCAAGCTGTTGTCTTCTTGAGACTATAGTAGTTATTTCAAACACATAAAGTAGAACATATAGCAGCAACAAATACATTTTGAGGTTACTATATCTATACATATATACATATTACATGTTTTACCAACTGGAGAAAATGTTGAATATTAGAATTAGAGATTGAAGTTTAGCTAAACAGATGTCAATGAGATAGATACCTATTTATAGAATCCAAGATATTCAATAATCAAATAAGAGACATTTCCATTATACCAGGATTAATACACCGGTACCTGTAGTTGACCATGAGTCTATAAACATATAGTTAGGGTAGATCACCATAGGTCTATCATCCATTTAAATCCTTCACAGAATATCACATGTACTCTATTTACCCTGAAAATAAATAAACATAATAAATATGTTATCGTCTGTCATGAATATAATTATTAATATTATTATTATTAAGCCAATAGTCTACCTTATATAGTCACTAATATGAAAATATATGCTAAACCTTTCAAGAAAAAGAATGACCATTGGCTAACATATGACAATATAATTCAATTCATGAATACATTTCACAAGTAAACCCCTAGACTGCAATCAGGACCCAGGGCACTCAGAGAAAATGAAGAATTAATACACTATATTGAATGCATATTTGGGACAACTTTATAAATTTGGGAGAATTGTTTCATTGAACAATGGATCGTCTGCTTGGAACAGACTGTGGCCTAGATTTGGAGTTCGGCGGTAGCCGTCAAAACCAGCGTTAGAGGCTCCTAACGCTGGTTTTGGCCGCCCGCTGGTATTTGGAGTCAGTGATTAAAGGGTCTAACGCTCACTTTACAGCCGCGACTTTTCCATACCGCAGATCCCCCTACGCCATTTGCGTAGCCTATCTTTTCAATGGGATCTTTCTAACGCCGGTATTTAGAGTCGTTTCTGAAGTGAGCGTTAGAGCTCTAACGACAAAATTCCAGCCGCCTGAAAATAGCAGGAGTTAAGAGCTTTCTGGCTAACGCCGGTTCATAAAGCTCTTAACTACTGTACCCTAAAGTACACTAACACCCATAAACTACCTATGTACCCCTAAACCGAGCTCCCCCCACATCGCCGCCACTCGATTAAAATTTTTAACCCCTAATCTGCCGACCGCCACCTACGTTATACTTATGTACCCCTAATCTGCTGCCCCTAACCCCGCCGACCCCTGTATTACATTTATTAACCCCTAATCTGCCCCCCACAACATCGCCGCCAGCTACTTAAAATAATTAACCCCTAATCTTCCGACCGCAAAGCGCCGCCACCTACGTTATCCCTATGTACCCCTAATCTGCTACCCCTAACACCGCCGACCCCTATATTATATTTATTAACCCCTAATCTGCCCCCCTCAACGTCGCCGACACCTGCCTACACTTATTAACCCCTAATCTTCCCAGCGGACCTGAGCGCTACTATAATAAAGTTATTAACCCCTAATCCGCCTCACTAACCCTATCATAAATAGTATTAACCCCTAATCTGCCCTCCCTAACATCGCCGACACCTACCTTCAATTATTAACCCCTAAACTTCCGATCGGAGCTCACCGCTATTCTAATAAATGTATTAACCCCTAAAGCTAAGTCTAACCCTAACACTAACACCCCCCTAACTTAAATATAATTTACATCTAACGAAATAAATTAACTCTTATTAAATAAATGAATCCTATTTAAAGCTAAATACTTACCTGTAAAATAAACCCTAATATAGCTACAATATAAATTATAATTATATTATAGCTATTTTAGGATTAATATTTATTTTACAGGCAACTTTGTATTTATTTTAACCAGGTACAATAGCTATTAAATAGTTAAGAACTATTTAATAGTTACCTAGTTAAAATAATAACATATTTACCTGTAAAATAAATCCTAACCTAAGATATAATTAAACCTAACACTACCCTATCAATAAAATAATTAAATAAACTACCTACAATTACCTACAATTAACCTAACACTACACTATCAATAAATTCATTAAACACAATTGCTACAAATAAATACAATTAAATAAACTAGCTAAAGTACAAAAAATAAAAAAGAACTAAGTTACAGAAAATAAAAAAATATTTACAAACATAAGAAAAATATTACAACAATTTTAAACTAATTACACCTACTCTAAGCCCCCTAATAAAATAACAAAGCCCCCCAAAATAAAAAATTCCCTACCCTATTCTAAATTAAAAAAGTTACAAGCTCTTTTACCTTACCAGCCCTGAACAGGGCCCTTTGCGGGGCATGCCCCAAGAAGTTCAGCTCTTTTGCCTGTAAAAAAAAAACATACAATACCCCCCCCCCACATTACAACCCACCACCCACATACCCCTAATCTAACCCAAACCCCCCTTAAATAAACCTAACACTAATCCCCTGAAGATCTTCCTACCTTGTCTTCACCATCCAGGTATCACCGATCCGTCCTGGCTCCAAGATCTTCATCCAACCCAAGCGGGGGTTGGCGATCCATAATCCGGTGCTGAAGAGGTCCAGAAGAGGCTCCAAAGTCTTCCTCCTATCCGGCAAGAAGAGGACATCCGGACCGGCAAACATCTTCTCCAAGCGGCATCTTCGATCTTCTTCCATCCGGTGCGGAGCGGGTCCATCTTGAAGCAGGCGACGCGGATCCATCCTCTTCTTCCAATGTCTCCCGACTAATGACGGTTCCTTTAAGGGACGTCATCCAAGATGGCGTCCCTCGAATTCCGATTGGCTGATAGGATTCTATCAGCCAATCGGAATTAAGGTAGGAATTTTCTGATTGGCTGATGGAATCAGCCAATCAGAATCTAGTTCAATCCGATTGGCTGATCCAATCAGCCAATCAGATTGAGCTCGCATTCTATTGGCTGATCGGAACAGCCAATAGAATGCGAGCTCAATCTGATTGGCTGATTGGATCAGCCAATCGGATTGAACTTGATTCTGATTGGCTGATTCCATCAGCCAATCAGAAAATTCCTACCTTAATTCCTGTAACTTAGTTTCTGTAACTTAGTTCTTTTTTATTTTTTGTACTTTAGCTAGTTTATTTAATTGTATTTATTTGTAGCAATTGTGTTTAATTAATTTATTGATAGTGTAGTGTTAGGTTAATTGTAGGTAATTGTAGGTAGTTTATTTAATTATTTTATTGATAGGGTAGTGTTAGGTTTAATTATATCTTAGGTTAGGATTTATTTTACAGGTAAATTTGTTATTATTTTAACTAGGTAACTATTAAATAGTTCTTAACTATTTAATAGCTATTGTACCTGGTTAAAATAAATACAAAGTTGCCTGTAAAATAAATATTAATCCTAAAATAGCTATAATATAATTATAATTTATATTGTAGCTATATTAGGGTTTATTTTACAGGTAAGTATTTAGCTTTAAATAGGAATAATTTATTTAATAAGAGTTAATTTATTTCGTTAGATGTAAATTATATTTAAGTTAGGGGGGTGTTAGTGTTAGGGTTAGACTTAGCTTTAGGGGTTAATACATTTATTAGAATAGCGGTGAGCTCCGATCGGAAGTTTAGGGGTTAATAATTGAAGGTAGGTGTCGGCGATGTTAGGTGTTAGGTGTCCCCTTCAGGGGGTAAGTGTCAGTGCAGGCCAAAGCCTGGGGCCTAGTGTAACACCTGAGGCATATGTAGATTACCTGATAAGGGCCCCTTAGAATGACTCAGACCACGCAGCATTATGATCGAAAGCCAATTCTGTTTATTGCACAGTGCAAGCCTTTCTTATAGTGACATACAGGGTTAAGGGGATGACACGTTAGGACCGCGTCATCTTACACAGTTATACAGAGCAATTTACAAGGAAAAACTGGAACATGAGTTTCTCATAACAATATTTACAGAGTCATAACAAACTACCATCTGCAGAGACAACCGAGTGTCTAAAGCCTCTTGTTTACATTATCTTATTCTATCTTACTTCTAGGCATTAGGCCAGGGTACATTGGCAAGGCCGAATAGCTAAAGAAACTCATAACATGCATATAATTCTCACTGCATAATACCCCAGTATAATAAAGTCTATTCATTACAAAATGGCTGCGAGGAACAAGATGGCTGCGAAGAACAAGATGGCTGCCATCAGGTTCATATTACCCCTAACATACCATCCTTTTATTCTAACAGAATAACATAAAAATAGACAGGCATAGAAAATTAGTAAAGCCTTATATTATGGTAACAGAACTCTATAAGAATACTAAAGAGAAAAATATTTGCATGTCGTGATATACTTTTATAGGCTAATTGTCACTGCATATAGGTACAGTCCCTCCAATACCTTCCATCTATCCTCCAGCCCTCCCAAAACTACCGGTCTACCAGTACAGAAACCCAACCAGCCCCCCATCTACCCCCAAACAACGCTGCATCTTCTATCTCTCCACCTGCATTGCTAGCACCCCCCAATATGTCCAACAGTTCCTTTTCCACAGTAAAGCATGACATAGCAACAGCACAACTGTCTCTAGGTGGCCTCTGAATACTTTAAGAACAGTCTTTGTCCATTTGAGAGCGCTGCACCTTGACACTTTGCTATAATACAGTTCTCCAACAGTTCATTTGCAGTAGGGGTGCTTATCCACGGTTCTTCCGCAGGGAGATACTGGAAATCTGATGGTTTGTTCATGGGGTAGACAAGGCAACCAGTGGATACCCATGGCAAGCAGACACTCGAGTCACAGGGAGTCTAGGAAGCAAACAGAAACAGTACAGGATGAGTACACACCGCAATACAATCACAATTATGTCCAAATAAAACGTCACTTTCATCCTATGTCATTTAAAATCAAACAAAACATTGTTGATATATAATACAAACTAAATACATTGACATTTCTCAGAGAATAATTTACAACTTCTCTATACACTTTTAAATGATACTTCATGAATACTACGCAAGTGAAAACCTGTCAGACTTCCTCAAGGGCCTGAATGTTTATGCTAAAACTTATGCTAAGGCCTGCCCTGTTGTAAGAATGGAAAAAAGAAAACAGTCAATGAAAATAAATGAATTTCTTTACAATATCACTTTGAACTTCTAAAAAATAAAAGAACCTTGTGTTGCTTTATTCTGGATGGCTGCTATCTATAATGCTTATAATTCTCCAACCTAAATTCTCTCACACTCCTATATGAGGAAAGCATACAAACAGAACATCATTTAAAACTACAAGCTCTTTTAAAGGTAAACACATCTTTATGGTAAGAATTACTCTCTTTGACAAACATCAGGAATGACCAAATTCACTTTGCAGATACCATACTAATTAATAAAAGGGAAAAATACATTTGCTTTCATAAACTATAATTATGCTATTCCCTGAACAAACATTTCTCTGTATATTTACTATAAACTTCTAGCTTAGACGTGTCCTCCTTATGTTCTAAAGGGTGAAGGGTCTAAAATATTATGCTATGTTGCAGCATTTTCCTTAAACCTATTTTCTATACTCAGTGGGCCATTCAATAGAGTACAATACTGCGAAGTTCACAGTTACACTTATCTAAAGGGTTACTTTGTTACGCACATAAACTACCATGTGCACTAATACCAATGAAGCATATGATTTCTTAGACCAAATATGATCAATAAAAATAAAACAAATACAAGAGAATACAAAACAAGCAATATAAGGAATAGGGTTAAAACAATACTCCCCTAATTTAATTGGTTGATCCTGTAACAGCATAACAGGACTTCCATATCGAGCGGTAAGGCACAGTCCAGAGAAGGATAGTCTTTATGTCCTGAAGACACACATCAGAGGAAACAGTCATGGATTACCCAGAGTCCAGTTCTGGGGCTGGTACCAGCATGCAAAGCAAAGAATGGATCCAAAGATAGTTCAGTAACTTTTTTTACTGCAGTATGATGGTTAAAACAAGCTTGACAAAAGGTCTTTCATCTTTATCTTTTCTTTCTTTAAAGGTTTACTTGCTTTCAATCTTTAATCTTTTGAAGAGTGCACTTATGGAATTTTGCCTGTACAGATTTTACCTAAATATGGAAACTCAAAAATAATTCAGTTAGTGTGTTTCAATCTCTGAAGACAGCATACTCTCATCCTGCAAATACAAATATAGTGTTAAGAACCACATAGAAAAATAAAACATTTTAGGCATCTGAAATTAACACAATAACATTGTACGAGGAGATTCAAAACGTTGTAGGTTCACCTCCTAAAAATAATCTCCTCCATTACATAAAGATATTCATCAATACTCATCAATACTTCCCCCATGTTTGCGTGAAACATCTCATGTGACACGCAAACACAAGATAACAAGAAACTAAACGATAAATCATGCACTCCACTCATGCAGAGACAATTCTCAATAGCAAGCAAAATGAAATACACTTCACAATTCAATATGCTGTCCACAAAAGAGAAAAACATAACAAACAATGAAAACCAATCGTTCTTGCCTTACACAAAACGAAATATTAGCTGCTGACACAAATTTCAAACAACCACAATGAACTTAGAATGCAACACATATTCTGACATTCGCTGAAATGCAACACACTCAGAAAATGACAAACAATTAAAAACATCCACTATGTACAAAACTTTAATATCACACAAAGAAAGCAATCACAGCAGATGCCCAAGAAACTTAAGTTGCAGATTGCACAAATAAAATTGCGCTTATTTGGGAAAGATCAGATAACCACAGTAGCCACTGTTAAAGGGACATTCTAGGATAAATGAAAATTCATTATTCAGATAGGACTTTTAATTTTAACCAACCTTCCTAGATTAAACCAAACATAGGTAGGCTTATATGCTATTTTTTTTTTAACCTTTGAGGACTGCCTCTTATCACAGGCTGTATAAATCTCATTACAACACCAAGAGACAGAATACACGTAAGCCATATAAATAAAACCAAAACTGTGAACAGATAAATTAGCTAGTTATATAAATGCAGTAGAATCAGATAAACTGTGCATCATTTGTTTTAGGGGTGTTTATTTCTAGACACCTTATAGACCACGGCTTAACTGTTAAGCAGCAATCAAAGTCATTGCAATAATAGTGGTAGACTAGTTAATAACCAAATAACTATATATATTTTTAAAGTGTCACTGAAATCACTTCATTAAATAATATCTCATTTATTTATTGAACGCAGTGGGGGTTATTTTAAATAACAAAGAGTTATATCTGTGAGATACAGTTTGACAGCCACAGAAATAAAATTATCATTTTTTAAGCTATATTCTATGACAGAATATAATATAAATACTTGTTTCTTTGTAGTGAGCAATTTTTAGTTATCATTTTTTATAACATAGAACACCAGTACTGCCGCTTTAAATGTACAGTGCAAATTGTTCTCTCTGTAACAAAGCCAAAAAAAAACCAAAACATGCACAGTGTTATCATTCTTCTCAAGGATAGTGAGGCAAGCTCAAAGTTTCATTTCTACTTAAAGGAGAAACACTGTTTACTGCTTAAAAATATAAAATTCACACTAAAACGTGATAAAAGCTAATTAGTTTAACCACAACAAAATTATTGGATTTAACGTTGTATATAATTTGATATTCCCCATTCTGCAGTTGTCCAGCCAAATATAACAACCGTATATAACACAAAAAAAAATAAGCTTTCTGAAAAAGAAATACTAATACAATTTCTCCTTTAAATTAATCCCAATGATCCTTATAATAAAGAAAATGTATACTGACGTTCATTAAATAGCCTAAACAAGCATAAGCAGCATAAGAACGCACTCACAGTGGGATGCAGGCTAATTAAAGGGACATTTTAACCAAATTAAAAATAATCTTTAATTGAAACTGCTAACACAGTGAAATATACTAGTGTTAGGCTTACAGTAAACCTCATCGTCTTTTATGTAAATATTCCCTTAAATTCTCAGATGTTATACCAGTTTTCCTGTATCCCTTTAAATATTTTCACTCCTCTGTTTTTTCTTGTTTTGTTTTTTTGTTTTTTTTTCTGTCCGCTAGTCTCACGGATCCCTACACTAAAATTGTAGACCACTTATCACTTCAGTTTGCATTACAGAGAGAATTAAGTTATGCTGCAAAAAAAATATCTGCTATCTGAACAGCAAATTTAAAATAAATATATACAAAGAAAGGTCTCTAAAAATATATTTAGCAAACTACTAATACAGGGTTATTGCACTGGTTCTTTAAATAAGAAAATGACAATTTTCTATTGCTCCGTCTACGCACTGAGCTCTGATTTTCCAGACAAATATAAGATAATATGCCGCTTGTGTAACAAGTCATGGACAATACATTAATAGCAACACCTTGTTACAGTGAACTGTCCCTTTAAGGACTAACCATTCATCACGCAAATTACATATGTATATCCTAACCACAATCTAGGCTGCTTGTATGATTTACCACACCAATTTCACCTCTGTACTGTAGCATGACCTGCAGATTAATTTACTTGCAACAAAAACGGACGCCCTTTTAGAAAAACTTTCAATTACAGCCTATAAATATATTTCATTGTGTGCACCCACGCCGTGCACAGACCTTACAAATACAACATACGTTAACCCATTAATCATACCAGAAACAATTTCATATTTACCAGAGCGTGACAAAAATCCCATACCATCGCACTTTCAAAGCCGTTACTTCACTTGCAAAAACAATATCATATCTTTACATGCCGCCACACAATTATCACTTAAAACTAAAACTGCATATGAATACCACATACTTAAAACATGCTGGTGACTTTGAAATACAGTTATATAAAATAACATTACCAAATATCTTCTAAAAACGTCTGATTTCCCAGCAGAGAAACAGAAGGAAACATTATTACGATACAGACACACAAGTTCATTCCATCTCGCATACCAGAGATTCACTCCCTTTTTTCCTTTCTCAGAAAAGCATCTATTTTCTAGCGTACGACATACATATATATATATATAAAAAACACTAGATTAACTTTTCACCATTTCCACAATGCATTTTTTCTTTTTTTCCGAAACCCCACAAAATGGCCACTTTTGCAGGGTTTGAGACAATCATTTTCAAATAATACATTCTGTTCCTGGTCCAAAGTAAATCTGTTACACGCATACCATAGTGAGAACCTACAGACCATCACACATTATGCATCTCAATATACAAAATTTCAGTTTTGTTACTGCAAGCAAACAAAAAAAATCTTACAAACGGAGACAGGATTTCTTTTCTCTCTTTTTTTTTTTTCTTTTCTGAGCTATGTGCGCGCTCAGTGGTGGCCCCCCTTCTTTGCCTGCTACATTCTTTAACACAGAGATTTCTCTATTTATCAAACAGCAGTACTTACTGACCGTGTTTTTTAAAAAAATATTTCTGTCTTTTGCAGAAACTATTAACTCTTCTTTTCTTTTACCTTATACATGTAATTTTCTCTGTGCATTCTTATCTATGAGCAGTTCCCCTTTCTCAATACAATAATAGCCACAATTAACATGCACAGCCACTTAATATTTTCTACGCACAGCATAATTTTATATAGCAGCAAAAGCAAGCATCAGATATCAACATGAGCTTCAGGTGGGTAGCAAAACTCTATTATGGGAATGAATATGGGAAACTTCAACACACGTGAGACTTACTCACTTCACTGCCACGTTCGCCCGGGGGAGTTTATCTTAAAAAATCCTCCCATCAACTGGCATTCATATATTTCTTGCGCGCTTATCACCGACAGGACTCACAATACCTGTCGTGTCCCAGCACAGGACTGATTACCTGTCTGGAGGGGTATCACAACTGCCGGCAGGACTTTAACCTCCGCAAACCTGTGCTTCAACCACAGGAACCCCTTTAACCTTATATCATATATTATCAACACCTATTACCAGACTAAATTTAGGTTCAAATTCACAGAAAGAAAGCATGGTAAAAGCACTCATAGTTACTCACTGCGAATCCCACTGTCCTGACGCCAAAACTGTTAGGTGTCCCCTTCAGGGGGTAAGTGTCAGTGCAGGCCAAAGCCTGGGGCCTAGTGTACCACCTGAGGCATATGTAGATTACCTGATAAGGGCCCCTTAGAATGACTCAGACCACGCAGCATTATGATCGAAAGCCAATTCTGTTTATTGCACAGTGCAAGCCTTTCTTATAGTGACATACAGGGTTAAGGGGATGACACGTTAGGACCGCGTCATCTTACACAGTTATACAGAGCAATTTACAAGGAAAAACTGGAACATGAGTTTCTCATAACAATATTTACAGAGTCATAACAAACTACCATCTGCAGAGACAACCGAGTGTCTAAAGCCTCTTGTTTACATTATCTTATTCTATCTTACTTCTAGGCATTAGGCCAGGGTACATTGGCAAGGCCGAATAGCTAAAGAAACTCATAACATGCATATAATTCTCACTGCATAATACCCCAGTATAATAAAGTCTATTCATTACAAAATGGCTGCGAGGAACAAGATGGCTGCGAAGAACAAGATGGCTGCCATCAGGTTCATATTACCCCTAACATTAGGGAGGGCAGATTAGGGGTTAATACTATTTATGATAGGGTTAGTGAGGCGGATTAGGGGTTAATAACTTTATTATAGTAGCGCTCAGGTCCGCTCGGCAGATTAGGGGTTAATAAGTGTAGGTAGGTGTCGGCGACGTTGTGGGGGGCAGATTAGGGGTTAATAAATATAACATAGGGGTCGGCGATGTTAGGGCAGCAGATTAGGGGTACATAGGGATAACGTAGGTTGCGGCATTTTACGGAGCGGCAGATTAGGGGTTAAAAGTGTAATGCAGGGGTCAGCGATAGCGGGGGCGGCAGATTAGGGGTTAATAAGTGTAAGGGTAGGGGTGTTTAGACTCGGGGTACATGTTAGAGTGTTAGGTGCAGACGTAGGAAGTGTTTCCCCATAGGAAACAATGGGGCTGCGTTAGGAGCTGAACGCTGCTTTTTTGCAGGTGTTAGGTTTTTTTTCAGCTCAAACAGTCCCATTGTTTCCTATGGGAGAATCGTGCACGAGCACGTTTTTGAGGCCGGCCGCGTCCGTAAGCAACTCTGGTATCGAGAGTTGCATTTGCGGTAAAAATGCTCTACGCTCCTTTTTTGGAGCCTAACGCAGCATTTGTTTTAACTCTCGATACCAGAGTTAAATTTATGGTGCGGCCAGAAAAAAGCCCGCGGAGCGTTAACAGCCCTTTTACCGCCAAACTCCAAATCTAGGCCTAAATCTTTATCCTGGGAAGACTATTGTTTAGAGTGTGATCCAGCCAATTTACTACACATGATTCCTTCTACTTTTAAAGCTTGCCCTTTATTCACTAAAAAGTGTATCTTTATGTTCACTGTATAGATTTTTGGATATTAAAGATATCCTTCACATGTGTTATTTGGAAATTTATTCTTTCACAGGTAATTGGATGTAGCTCCACTTTCTAAACTTTCATGTTATGAGAAATATTACATATAGTATTCATCCAATGACAATGAAAACATAACAATTAGTCATATATTATTTGCTCAAAAATATAGGATAGTAGTAGAGATATAGCAACTTTGGCTATAAATCCTGAGCATCTCAAGAAGGACAGGAAAACGATAAATATGAAGTATACAACTATATATGGTGTTCACACTGCCAGTATTATAGCTAAGGAAGTTTACACCAAGTATTTAGTAGATGAAAGTAATATTGTGGGATAAGCGCAACTAGTAAGTCAGTGAAGGATAATGAAACCTCATTTTTATATTATTTAAATAGAGCGTATGGTCCCCATCTTGTCATAAAGATCAATCGTAAAGTTATTGATTCTAGTAAAGTTGGGACAAGTGTGGATTAGGTTCTGTTTGGACGTTTTTGAAACCAAATTAGCTAGGAGGGGGGGAAAGGAGTTCAGCGGGCAAGAGCCGCTCTGATTGAAATGGGGGAGGGGATGGGGAGTTGAGCCATATAGGATACCCGAATAGCAGAATAGAGGGAGTGAGTGAGGGTCATGTTGTATAGTTATAAAGGTGGGCTTCAAAGGAGCGACCTACTGTTTCTATGACTAGTGGGGAGGGACAGAGTTAGCCCAGGGTATAGTAATTGATAAGATGAAGTGTATCCATTATAGATGACATATCTATAGAGCCCCAGATATGATGGTGTTTAAACATCCTCTAGGTATTGCGTGCAATACTCCATGTAATGTGTAATTTCACTGTTAACTCTATCTAGAGTTGAGCTACATAAATTAAGCAATAATACTCTAAGGTCCCGGCCGCTGACCCAGAAGTATATTAGTATAAAGTTAGCATGCAAATTAAGAGAGTATTAGCTGCAATATCAAAAGAGGTCTTGAATATAGATAGTGTCATATACTACTGTCACTGATACTTATCACTCTAATGAAAGAGGGGAGAAGGGGGGGAATGGAGCCTGTTAGGGTAAGAATCTGGGGAAGCTTTTGGGTCTCTGGGTATGACTTACCAAGGAAATTATGTATATGGAGATAAGCTAATATATACAGTGTGTTACTTAGTATGGATGCTCAGTCGAGTGTAGAAGAAATAATGTTTATATAAATAGGATAGTGTGAGAGATATGTTACTTATTGTAGATGTTTAAATATATGTAGTCTAAACATTATTGAGGTTATCTGGGACAATTATGTTAATATCCACCTTATCACATAAGACCTGGTGTGGGAGGGGAGATGTTAGTCAGGGAGTATTCTCCCTGGGGCTATATTGCAGATAGTATTGCCCCATGGTAGTTGAGAGCTAAACTTACCTTTACACTTCTATTGCTACATAACAGCTGAAACATCAAAATTTTATGTCAGACTTAACATACATTATAAATAAAGAACTGATAAATTTGTGGTTTTAGTCTATGTGGTAAATAAGCAGTCCCAGTACATGGGGTAAACAGAGAAAAGGGCGAAATCAATAAGACAACCAGCAAAATCCCTGGCAAAGCTAGTAACAGACTCGGAGCAAGAATATACAACAATAAACCAAGATGCTAAGAAGTGGGAGAGACAAAATATTTGGAGAGATTAATAGTTGTGGTGTTACCTAGCAGGGGATGGTAAAGAGGGTCAAGGTTATACTTCCAGAAGTCCAAGGGAGTAAGGCTGCACTTATATAAAATAGTAATAGCCACATAAAAACTCAAGCCCAATAGCTATAACTTTGAAAAGAAAACTGATAAACAGTAATCAGCCTGTCTAAACACCAGTTAAGATGTCAGAAATTCTGATTAGGAACACATAATATACACCAATGAAACAAATAAGAGGGAGTATCAGTAACACACTTCAATTGTAAGGGACAGTCTGAAACATGCATATAAACTTAAGTCTCTGGAAGCCAGAGGGAAGATCCTTGCGGATGTGTGAGTGTCCTCTCTAGCCCACTCTGATTTTATCATCATTTTGGGGGCCTCGGCTAGTCTCTGGGTGGACTCTATTAGTGGAGTGGAACATCTGCAAGAGGGAGTGATGCGGGATATTCCATTCGTGAATACAAGACAGATCTGTAGCCCGGACTCCTCTCTCCCATGCTGCAAATACCTTAGGTGTGATGTGCAAGTTCTCTGCCAATTGCCCGCAGTAGTCATCTGCAACTCCGAAAATCTTGAAAGTAATAGATGTTAGGGCTATTTGGGAGCGCAGGTAGGGAGAGATCTGGAGGTGGTGCCCGGTAAAGGTCGGGGTGGATCCTATTGAATCTGATATGACAGCTGCAATGTGGAACGGATCAACAGAATGTGGCTGCATTGAGTCGCAACTTGCTGTCTCTGGTAAGATGCTTGTTGAGACTCGTCCGGGATGCCCTTCTTGTGTGCGTTGATGAAGGTGTAGAGCGGGTGAGAAGTCTTCTATTGGGTTTTCCACATAGGTGTCATAGGAGGTTAGGGGAGGGACGCCATCTTGATTGCGCAGTTCTATAATGGTAGTCCGTAAGCCGTGAAAGTGTCTGTCGGCTTTACCACTTAGACCTACTAGTAGAGAAATAAGGCATGTTGAAAACTCCTCCATTTTGAGAATAATGTAGTGGTACTGTTACCCAGCTGGATAGGAAGCAGGGGAGTGGTCTAGTCCGTCGAGTGTCTGATGATTCAAATATAGTGCCGTACTCCCTGCCAGGGTTTTAGCTAGCTAGTGGATCTCTGTGTAGGTAATATATCCATTAGGTTTTATCTTAGACCCCAGGTATGAAAACCATGTCCTGATGTTATGCTAAGAACAAAATATAAAAATATTTAGGCTCTTAGGGCGTCATAAATAAATATTTTAGTGATCTGCCTTCAGGAGCTTTGTAATGGAACGTCTTGCTGCTTCGGCAGTTGGCTCCGCCCCCTCTTCCTTCACATTTAATAGTCCAGTGCCTGGGATTTCCTCTAGACGCCGTGTAGATGTATTTATAGGAACTTTATCCTCCTCAGTCTTCATCTGATCACACACATACAGTTCTCCTCTGTGCTCAACTGCTAAGCCATCTGAGCTGATACTGTCACTGATATCATCATCTGGAGCTTCCAGCTGACGCCTCACACACAGATCTTCTGTTATCTCAACTTTCACTATATCAGCGTTATTTGTATCTGTTGCTGTATTTATAGGAACTTCATCCTCATCAGTCTTCACCTGATCACACACATACGTTTCTCCTCCGTGCTCAACCGCTGAGCCATCTGTAGGTGTCACATCAGTACGGCCTGTAGCGTTATTTATAGAAATTTCAACCTTCTCAGTCTTCACCTGATCACACATATATAGTTCTCCTCTGTGCTCATCCGCTGAGTCATCTGAAGGTGTCACATCAGTACAGCACAAGTAGCAAATAGGTGCTGAGTCGATATCTCCACCTCTTTATGTTTCCTGGTAGTTTAGCAGCTAGTTCCCTTCCAGCAGATGGACAGTTAATAACTATTTAATAACTATTCTACCTAGTTAAAATAAATACAAACTTGCCTGTAAAATAAAAATAAACCCTAAGCTAGCTACAATGTAACTATTAGTTATATTGTAGCTAGCTTAGGGTTAATTTTATAGGTGAGTATTTAGTTTTAAATAGGAATAATTTAGTTAATTATAGTAATTTTTATTTAGATGTATTTAAATTATATTTAAGTTAGGGGGTGTTAGGGTTAAGGTTAGACTTAGATTTAGGGGTTAATACATTTAATATAGTGGGGGCGACGTTGGGGGCGGAAGATTAGGGGTTAATAAATGTAGGTAAGTGGCAGCGATGTTAGGGATGGCAGATTAGGGGTTAATAATATTTAACTAATGTTTGCAATGCGGGAGTGCGGCGGTTTAGGGGTTAATATGTTTATTATAGTTGTGGCGATGTCCGGAGCGGCAGGTTAGGGGTTAAAAATGTATTAGTGTTTGCAATGCGGGAGGGCCTCGGTTTAGGGGTTAATAGGTAGTTTATGGGTGTTAGTGTACTTTTTAGCACTTTAGTTATGAGTTTTATGTTACGCCGTTGTACCATAAAACTCTTAACTACTGACTTTTAAATGCGTTAGGACTCTTGACGGGGTAGGGTGTACCGCTCACTTTTTGGCCTCCCAGGACAAGCTCGTAATACCGGCGCTATGGAAGTTACATTGAAAATAGACTTTACGAAGTTTACGTAAGTCGGTTTGCGGTAAGGCCAAAAAGTGTGCAGTGACCCTAAACCTTCAAGACTTGTAATAGCAGCGGGCGTAAAAAAACGCAGCATTAGGACCTGTTAACGCTGCTTTATTACCCTAAGGCACAACTCGTAATCTAGCCGATAGTTTTCTAAAACCAGGGTAACTAAAACTCTGAATACAAAGTAAATGAAGGATTACTCGGCACTCTGTGCAGTGATAAAATCTTTTTCCTTTATTCGTGAAAAAAACTGTTAAAAAACAGGTATCAGCGCCTGCATCCAAATACTGTGTACAGCACACTTTAGGTAAGCAGTAGGTTGGTGGTCACTAATGCTGACGTGTTTCGGCTCCCCACGCCGTAGTCATAGCATGTGCTATGACTACGGCGTGGGGAGCCGAAACGCGTCAGCATTAGTGACCACCAACCTACTGCTTACCTAAAGTGTGCTGTACACAGTATTTGGATGCAGGCGCTGATACCTGTTTTTTAACTGTTTTTTTTCACAAATAAAGGAAAAAGATTTTATCACTGCACAGAGTGCCGAGTAATCCTTCATTTACTTTGCATTCATGTTCCTGAGCCAACGAAGGATAACGGCCGACCGACATCAGTTAAAAACCCTCCCGATCCACCTTAGCAGTGAAGACAGGACGAGGGCGTGACGTCAGACGCTGAGCCAAGTCACGCGTCATTTCTGTACCTGGAACTAACAGGCGGCTTGAGGAGGGGAGCGGGCAACATTGCCGAGTGAGCCGCAGTCAGCGGAGAGTTTGCGCTCCCCCAGGACCGAGTGCCATGGACGGAATGGGACAGAGGAAACTGTGAGTTACAAAGTAAAACGTACAGAACGTTCTTCGTAAGAAATTTACAATTATTAATTGCTTTAAAGTCTGCTAAGGTGGTGTATGTGTGAGGAGTTGGGAGTACCGGTCGTACACGGAAAGGAGAAAACCCTCTTGTTGTTTTTTTAACTAAAACTCTATTTTGCTCAAAAGAAAATTGAATATTTTGCCCGGACTTTATCTTTCCAGGCGCCATTTCCAAAGAACAAAAGTAAAGTACACAAAAGTCGCAATAAAACTAAGAAAAAACAAAATCACAATTTAGTACATGCTATTAATAATGCCATCATTATTGATGCATATAATATTAAATGTTCAGGTAAGTGAGTTCTAAAATTAAATTGTTAAAGTCAATCAATATTGTTATATAATCAATAACTTCGATGAAATTCGTTAACATTGATTCAATACACTTATGTAAGTAAATATACATTCATATTTTTTTATTGAGGATTTAAGTGCGAAAAAAAAGATATTAAAGGATATAGTTTTCATAACTCAGTCATTGGTGACGCATATTGTCTAATATGTTTACATTTTCAATGTGGACTACACAGCAATTGTCATAAACACATGATGAATATAATCCGCCAATCAGATATTAATATTTTTTTTTCCACTGTCAATAACCAATCAGATTGCTCTCTAATTGGTATAGTTGCGTCACACTTAAAAATGATTTTATATAATTGTTTGGAGTTCAAGATGGCGCGACCTCCAGTTTTTAGTGATGGGGAATTGTTGATCCTAGTGTATGGGATGGACAGATATTTCCCAAGGAGGATAGGAGGTGTGCGAGGGATAGCACACGAAGACAGGGATCGCATCATCTATGAGATGATGAGGTGCATGAGAAGGGTGTCAGGCATAAGGAGGTTGCGTCAGAGTTGTCTCCGGAGGTTTTCCGACCTTCGGAGACGTGAAAACGAGCGATGCCGGGACTTCCGGTCGCTCATTAAAAATCACTTCTTATATTGTTTTTTGTAATTATGAATTATGTATATTTTAATGACGCAGAAAAAAATTATTTAATTTCATGATAGAGTATTAAATTTTAATCGACTTTTGTAATGTAATCCTATTAATTTTATTTCATTCTGTGAATGTTTATTTGAAAATCAAAGAATATAAGTTTTGTTGCAGGCCCATTTTAATTTCAAAACATGGGTTGTTTTTAATGATTGTTGGCTTTATGGCAGCCACCAATTTTATGTCAGCCCCCAATAAAACAGCTCTGTACAGGGTCATTAAAATAAAACTGTCTGCCTCCTTAGCTTATATACATTATTTTTAAAATAAAGACAGCCATAGAAAGAATAAAAATGGATAATACAAGTAAATATGGTTGATTACAAATTCATACTCTATCAGAATCCTTTCAAAAACATAAAATCAAGTTTATTTCCAAAAATATATATATTTATAAAGATACAAAACACAAAAAACCCAGCACTCACTAGCAGATTCACAGCAATGTTTAAAAGCAAAACTGGGGGAAGTCAGTTACATTTGGCGCCAAAGGATCAAGCCCAGGACCAAGACAAGGTCTCCCCCTTCCTGGGACCCTAACCAGCACCCACACAATGCATACTTCCAAACAAACCAACTGGGAACCTCCCAGGGTGACACAGGCTTTTGTAACCTCCCCTATGTAAATACAAAACACAGGAATGGACCATACTCACAGACTGGACTGGGTACACATCCTAAGCCACTGTTAACTCCACAGCCCTGAACACTGACAGACAGCTGCAAAGTTCCCAGCAACCCAGCTGTCTGTCAGTGTTCAGGGCTGTGGAGTTAACAGTGGCTTAGGATGTGTACCCAGTCCAGTCTGTGAGTGCGGTCCATTCCTGTGTTTTGTATTTATAAAGATATATATATATATATATATATATATATACTGCATGTAAATATATATATATATATATGTTATTTAAAATTGGTTGTTATTTTCATTGTAGGTAATAAAGATTACATGCATTACAGCTGCAGATACATTACACAAAAGAAAAATATCTCATGGATCTAATGTTGACATACAACTTTATATGTTCACAGATCTCAGGCATCCGAGAGAACGTATCCCCCGGTATGTCAGGCCAGTGTCAATGGCGACACCTATGAGCAACCGCTCTTCTCCCCCACTGCCATTGACACTCCTGGAGGGTCGTCATGAGGACGAGTCAGGGACAGATGTGGACGTAAAATACTATCGGCCAGATTACGAGTTTTGCGTTAGAGGCTATGCGGTGCTAACGAGCAGTTTTTTCTCACCGCTCACTAATCTGCAGTGCTGGTATTACAGGTTTTTACAAACCCGGCGTTAAAAGGCAAGAAGTGAGCGTTGAGCAAAATTGTGCTCCTTACCGCACTCCAATACCAGCGCTGCTTAAGTCAGCAGTGAGCTGGTCGTACGTGCACGATTTCCCCATAGGAATCAACGGGGAGAGCCGGCTGAGAAAAAGTCTAACACCTGCAAAAAAAGCAGCGTATAACTCAGCAACGCAGCCCCATTGATTCCTATGGGGAAACACATTTTATGTGTATACCTAACACCCTAACATGAACCCCGAGTCTAAACACCCCAAATCTTACACTTATTAAACCCTTATCTGCCGCCCCCGACATCGCCGACAAGTACATTATACTTATTAACCCCTAGTCTGCCGCTCCGGACACCGCCGCCACCTACATTATACTTATTAACCCATAATCTGCTGCCCTCAACATCGTTGACACCTACATTGTTTTTATTAACCCCTAATCTGCCGCCCCCGACATTGTCGCCACCTACATTATACTTATTAACCCCTAATCTACCGCTCTGGACATCGCCGCCACTATAATAAACATATTAACCACTAAACCGCCGCACTCCCGCCTCGCAAACATTAGTTAAATATTATTAACCCCTAATCTGCCGTCCCTAACATCGCGCCACCTACCTACATTTATTAACCCCTAATCTGCCGCCCCCAATGTCACCACCACTATACAAAATGTATTAACCCCTAAACCTAAGTCTATCCCTAACACCCCCTAACTTAAATATAATTACAATAAATCTAAATAAAAATTAATATTATTACCTAAATCATTCCTATTTAAAACTAAATACTTACCTATAAAATAAACCCTAAGCTAGCTACAATATAACTAATAGTTGCATTATAGCTATCTTAGGGTTTATTTTTATTTTACAGACAAGTTTGTATTTATTTTAACTAGGTAGAATAGTTACTAAAAAGTTATTAACTATTTAATAACTACGTAGCTAAAATAAATACAAATTTACCTGTAAAATAAAACATAACCTAAGTTACAATAACACCTAACACTACACTACTATTAAATAAATTAGCTAAATTAATAACAATTAAATAAATTAATTTAAATTAGCTAAATCACAAAAAAAACACTAAATTACAGAAAATAATAAACAAATTTCAAGATATTTAAACTAAATACACCTAATCTAATAGCCCGATCAAAATAAAATAGCCCCCCTAAAATGAAAAAAACCCTAGCCTAAACTAAACTACCAATAGCCCTTAAAAGGGCCTTTTGTGGGGCATTGCCCCAAAGAAATCAGCTGTTTTACCTGTAAAAAAAAATACAAACAACCCCCCCAACAGTAAAACCCACCACCCACACAACCAACCCCCCAAATAAAATACTAACTAAAAAAACCTAAGCTCCCCATTGCCCTAAAAAGGGCATTTGGATGGGCATTGCCCTTAAAAGGGCAGTTAGATCTTTTGCGGCCCAAATCCCTAACCTAAAAATAAAACCCACCAAATACACCCTTAAAAAAACTAACACTAACCCCCTGAAGATCGACTTACTGTTCTGAAGACCGGACATCCATCCTCAAGGAAGTGGCCGAAGTCTTCATCCAACCGGGCCGAAGTCCTCAACGAAGCAGGGAGAAGTCTTCATCCAAGCCGGGCAGAAGTGGTCCTCCAGACGGGCAAAAGTCTTCATCCAGACGGCATCTTCTATCTTTATCCATCCGACGCGGAGCGGCTTCATCTTCAAGACTAGCTCAATCCTATTGACTGATTGGATCTGCCAATAGGATTGAACTTCAATCCTATTGGCTGATTGCATCAGCCAATAGGATTTTTTCTACCTTAATTCTGATTGGCTGATAGAATTCTATCAGCCTATCGGAATCTAAGGGACGCCATCTTGGATGACGCCACTTAAAGGAACCGTCATTCAGTAAGAAGACTCCGGAGGAAGAGGATGCTCCACGTCGGATGTCTTGAAGATGGAGCCACTCCGCGTTGGATGGATGAAGATAGAAGATGCCATCTGGATGAAGACTTCTGCCCGTCTGGAGGACCACTTCGCCCAGCTTGGATGAAGACTTCTCCTGGCTTCGTTGAGGACTTCGGCCCGGTTGGATGAAGACTTCTGCCACTTCCTTGAGGATGGATGTCTGGTCTTCAGAACAGTAAATCGATCTTCAGGGAGTTAGTGCTAGGTTTTTTTAAGGGTGTATTGGGTGGGTTTTATTTTTAGGTTAGGGCTTTAGGCCGCAAAAGAGCTAACTGGTGGGTTTTACTGTTGGGGGGTTGTTTGTAATTGTTTACAGGTAAAAGAGCTGATTTCTTTGGGGCAATGCCCCGCAAAAGGCCTGTTTAAGGGCTATTGGTAGTTTAGTTTAGGCTAGGTTTTTTTTTATTTTGGGGGGCTTTTTTATTTTGATAGGGCTATTATATTATGTGTAATTAGTTTAAATATCTTGTAATTTGTTTATTATTTTCTGTAATTTAGTGTGGTTTTTTGTGATTTAGCTAATTTAATTTATTTAATTGTTTTTAATTTAGTTAATTTATTTAATTGTAGTGTAGTGTTAGGTGTTATTTTAACTTAGGTTAGGTTTTATTTTACAGGTAAATTAGTATTTATTTTAGCTAGGTAGTTATTAAATAGTTAATAACTATTTAGTAACTATTCTACCTAGTTAAAATAAATACAAACTTGCCTGTAAAATAAAAATAAACCCTAAGATAGATACAATGTAACTATTAGTTATATTGTAGCTAGCTTAGCGTTTATTTTATAGGTAAGTATTTAGTTTTAAATAGGAATAATTTAGTTAATGATAGGAATTTTATTTAGATTTATTTAAATTATATTTAAGTTAGGGGTGTTAGGGTTAGGGCTAGACTTAGGTTTAGGGGTTAATAAATTTAGAATAGTGGCGGCAACGTTGGGGGCGCAGATTAGGGGTTAATAGGTATAATGTAGTTGGCGACTATGTTACGGATGACAGATTAGGGGTTAATAATATTTAACTAGTGTTTCCCAGGCGGGAGTACGGCGGTTTAGGGGTTAATATGTTTATTCTAGTGGTGGCGATGTCCGGAGCGGCAGATTAGGGGTTAAAAATGTTATTTTAGTGTTTGCAATGTGGGAGGGCCTCGGTTTAGGGGTTAATAGGTAGTTTATGGGTGTTAGTGTACTTTTTTGCACTTTAGTTATGAGTTTTATGTTACGGTGTTGTACCATGAAACTCTTAACTACTGATTTTAAAATGCGTTAGGGATCTTGGAGGTAGAGGGTGTACCACTCACTTTTTGGCCTCCCAGGACAGACTCGTAATACCGGCGCTATGGAAGTCCCATAGAAAAAAGACTTTACAAAGTTTACGTTAGTCGTTTTGCGGTAAGGTCAAAGAAATGGGCAGTACCCATAAACCTGCAAGTCTCGTAATACCAGCGGTAGTAAAAAAGCAGCGTTAGGACCTGTTAACGTTGCTTTTTCAACCTTACGCACAACTCATAATCTAGCCGTGCAGGTTAAAGGGACAGTCTACTCCAGAATTTTTATTGTTTAAAAAGACAGATAATCCCTTTATCACCCATTTTCCATTTTTGCATAACCAACACTGTTCTATTTATACACATATTACCTCTCGGCTAGATTTGGAGTTTTGTCGGTAAAGACCCGAAAAACTAACGCCGGCTTTTTTCTGGCCGCACCATAAAAATAACTCTGGTATTGGGAGTCCACATAAAGGCTGTGTTAGGCTCCAAAAAAGGAGCGTAGAGCATTTTTAACGCAGCTTCAACTCTCGATACCAGAGTTGCTTACTCAAGCGGCCAGCCTCAAAAACGTGCTCGTGCACGATTCCCCCATAGGAAACAATGGGGCTGTTTGAGCTGAAAAAAAAACAAACACCTGCAAAAAAGCCGCGTTCAGCTCCTAACGCAGCCCCATTGTTAGCTATGCGGTAACCCTTCCTACGTCTGCACTTAACACTCTAACATGTACCCCGAGTCTAAACACCCCTAACCTTACACTTATTAACCCCTAATCTGCCGCCCCCGCTATCGCTGACCCCTGCATATTATTATTAACCCCTAATCTGCCGCTCCGTAAACCGCCGCTACTTACATTATCCCTATGTACCCCTAATCTGCTGCCCTAACATCGCCGACCCCTATATTATATTTATTAACCCCTAATCTGCCCCCCACAACGTCACCTCCACCTGCCTACACTTATTAACCCCTAATCTGCCGACCGGACCTGAGCGCTACTATAATAAAGTTATTAACCCCTAATCCGCCTCACTAACCCTATCATAAATAGTATTAACCCCTAATCTGCCCTCCCTAACATCGCCGACACCTAACTTCAAACATTAACCCCTAATCTGCCGACCGGAGCTCACCGCTATTCTAATAAATGTATTAACCCCTAAAGCTAAGTCTAACCCTAACACTAACACCCCCCTAAGTTAAATATAATTTAAATCTAACGAAATTAATTAACTCTTATTAAATAAATTATTCCTATTTAAAGCTAAATACTTACCTGTAAAATAAATCCTAATATAGCTACAATATAAATTATAATTATATTATAGCTATTTTAGGATTTATATTTATTTTACAGGTAACTTTGTATTTATTTTAACCAGGTACAATAGCTATTAAATAGTTAAGAACTATTTAATAGCTAAAATAGTTAAAATAATTACAAATTTAACTGTAAAAGAAATCCTAACCTAAGTTACAAATAAACCTAACACTAGACTATCAATAAATTAATTAAATAAACTACCTACAATTACCTACAATTAACCTAACACTACACTATCAATAAATTAATTAAATACAATTGCTACAAATAAATACAATTAAATAAACTAGCTAAAGTACAAAAAATAAAAAAGAACTAAGTTACAAAAAATAAAAAAATATTTACAAACATAAGAAAAATATTACAACAATTTTAAACTAATTACACCTACTCTAAGCCCCCTAATAAAATAACAAAGCCCCCCAAAATAAAAAAATGCCCTACCCTATTCTAAATTACTAAAGTTCAAAGCTCTTTTACCTTACCAGCCCTGAACAGGGCCCTTTGTGGGGCATGCCCCAAGAAATACAGCTCTTTTGCCTGTAAAAAAAAAAACATACAATACCCAAGCCCCCCAACATTACAACCCACCACCCACATACCCCTAATCTAACCCAAACCCCCCTTAAATAAACCTAACACTAAGCCCCTGAAGATCATCCTACCTTGTCTTCACCTCACCGGGTATCACACCGATCCGTCCAGAAGAGCTCCTCCGATGTCCTGATCCAAGCCCAAGCGGGGGGCTGAAGAGGTCCATGATCCGGCTGAAGTCTTCATCCAAGCGGGGCAGAAGAGGTCTTCCATCCGATTGAAGTCTTCATCCAAGCGGCATCCATCCGGAGCGAAGCGGCAGCATCCTGAAGACCTCCACCGCGGAACATCCATCCTGGCCGACGACTGAACGACGAATGACGGTTCCTTTAAATGACGTCATCCAAGATGGCGTCCCTCGAATTCCGATTGGCTGATAGGATTCTATCAGCCAATCGGAATTAAGGTAGGAATATTCTGATTGGCTGATGGAATCAGCCAATCAGAATCAAGTTCAATCCGATTGGCTGATCCAATCAGCCAATCAGATTGAGCTTGCATTCTATTGGCTGATCGGAACAGCCAAAAGAATGCAAGCTCAATCTGATTATAAAAATCCCATTGAAAAGATAGGATACGCAATTTAAGTAAGGGGATCTGCGGTATGGAAAAGTCGCGGCTGGAAAGTGAGCGTTAGACCTTATTTTGAGTGACTCCAAATACCGGCGGTAGCCTAAAACCAGTGTTAGGAGCCTCTAACGCTGGTTTTCACGGCTACCGCCAAACTCCAAATCTAGGCCTCTGTGATTACATTGTATCTAAGCCTCTGCAGACTGCCCCCTTACCTCAGTGCTTTTGACAGACATACAGTTTAGCCAATCAGTGCAGACTCATAAATAACTCAACGGGAGTGAGCACAATGTTATCTATATGACAAACATGAACTAGTACTGTCTAACTGTGAAAAACTTTAAAAATGATCTTAGCTAAGAGGTGGTTTTCAATGGTTTTAGAAATCAGTTTAAACCTACCTAGGTTTAGCTCTTCAAAAATACCACCAAGGAAACAAAGAAATTTTAATGATAAAAGTACATTGAAAAGTTGAATAAAATTACAAGCCCTATCTAAATCATGAATTTTTATTTTTGTCTGTCCCTTTAATGTAATGGATTGAATTTTCACACAAAAAATGATGTTTGTAGCAGTTTTTCCAACAACAATTTTATGTTTCATATAGGCCTTGTCACATATCCCTCATACTAACAATGATTTGTGTTTGTCCATCTCTGACAGATGACCAAGTACCAGTAGAGGATCCTGCCCCAGTCTTTTAGCCAGCACTGCCAGATGAGGAGGTTGCTGCAGTCGAATGTAAGAAAACTTAATATAAGGTTTTAACAATTGTATTGTGATAATGAATTTGTATAACATATTTTTTTTTGTCTTTTTATAGATATGGATCAGGCACACAAACAGAGCCCTTTCTTGCCAAAATATTTCACCAGCTGGCAGAGGGGCTGGATATTGTATCCCAGGCTGTGCGGGCCCTGCAGGAGGCTATGACCGATTTGAATTAATTTTTGATTTATTAAAAAAAAAAAAAAATTAAAGTTATCAAAACATTTTATAATAAATATCTATTTAATAAAAATTATGGTGTAGTTGCATTAATTTAAATATTATTTTGAAGTGGCATGAAAAAAAAATATATGTTAAATGATGTATCAATAGCATGCAATGGCCTCTAGTTATCAAGTCATCAACCGCAAATATGCTGGAATTCCGCAGCGTATTTGTGGCGAGGCTGATTCGCCGTAGTTATCAAGCCCTACAGCCCCGCAAAAGTAGAATTTAGTGACGTAACATACGATCTGCTGGACTCAGTCCGACACAGATCGATGCTTACGTCACTCCAGATGTTCCGAACACAAGTTCGGCACAATCTGACTACTTTTGGTAATTATCAAATACCTACCAGGTACGCTCGCAAACTATTCCGGGCCAGTGTACCTGGTTTTCAATCCGCGGCCCTGGAGGCGGCGGATCCCATAGGAATCAATGGGAGTCTGACAGCAGCGAGAGCTCATGTTCGCTGCTGCCCGATATCCCATTGATTCCTATGGGAAGTGTCTGCACCTAACACCCTAACATGTACCCCGAGTCTAAACATCCCTAATCTGCCCCCTACACCGCCGCCGCCTACATTATACTTATTACCCCCTAAACCGCCACTCCCGGACCCCGCCGCCACTATAATAAACTTATTAACCCCTAAATCGCCGCTCCCGGACCCCACCGCCACCTACATTATACTTATTCACCCCTAATCTGCCGCCCCCTATACTGCCGCCACCTACATAAAGTTATTAACCCCTATCCTGCAGATCCCGGACCCCGCCACAAATAAATTAATTGTTTAACCCCTAAACCGCCGCACATGGAGCCCTCCGCCACCTACATTACATTGATTAACCCCTTATCTACCCCCCCTACACCGCCGCCACTATATTAAATGAATTAACCCCAAAACCTAAGTCTAACCCTAACCCTAACACCCCCCTAACTTAAATACTATTTAAATTAATCTAAATAAATATTCCTATAATTAAATAAATAATTCCTATTTAAAACTAAATACTTACCTATAAAATAAACCCTAAGATAGCTAAGATAGCTATTTTAGGGTTTATTTTTATTTTACAGGCAACATTGTATTTATTTTAACTAGGTACAATAGTTCGGATTCTATCAGCCAATCGGAATTAAGGTAGGAAAAATCTGATTGGTTGATTTAATCAGCCAATCAAATTGAAACTCAATCCGATTGGCTGATTGGATCAGCCAATAGAATTGACGTTGCATTCTATTGGCTGATCCAATCATCCAATCGGATTGAACTTCAATCCGATGGGCTGATTACATCCTACCTTTTTGCACTGTCACAGCCTTTTATGCAGGTTAAATCATTAAAGAGACAGGAAACCCCAATATTTTCTTTCATGATAGAGAATACAATTTTAAACAACTTTCCATATTACTTCTATTATCAAATTTGCCTTATTCTCTTGCTATCTTTGGAACAGCATTGCACTACTGGGAGCTAGATGAACACATCTAGTTAGCCAATCACAAGAGATAAATGCGTGCAGACACCAATCAGCATCTAGCTCCCACTAGTGTGGGATATGTGTGTATTGTTTTTCTACAAGGGATGCCAAGAGAGCAAAGCACATTTGAAAAGTGATTTTAAAAGTGTCTTCAAATTACATGCTCTATCTAAATCATGCAAGTTTAATTTTGTCTTTCCTATCCTTTTATGACCCTGCTAAGCAAAGCCTCATTAAATGGGGGAAATGCCACATGTTACAAACACTATTGAGAAGCCTGATATTCTCACACATTGTATTCTATACCCTCCCTGCTTTTATATACACCTCATGACTTCCCCCTTACCTGACACATGACAAACTCACTGCATTATATACCCTCCCTGCTATTATATACACCTCATGGCTTCCCCTTAAATGACACATGGGATACTAACTGCATTCTATACCCTCCCTGCTATTATATATGCCTCATTACTTCCCCCTTACCTGACACATGGCTAACTCACTGCATTCTATACCCTCCCTGCTATTATACACCTCATGGCTTCCCCTTAAATGACACATGGGATACTAACTGCATTCTATACCCTCCCTGCTATTATATATGCCTCATTACTTCCCCCTTACCTGACACATGGCTAACTCACTGCATTCTATACCCTCCCTGCTATTATACACCTCATGGCTTCCCCCTTACCTGACACATGGCAAACTCACTGCATTCTATACCCTCCCTGCTATTGTATACACTTCATTGCTTCCCCCTTACCTGACACATGGCAAAATCACTGCATTCTATACCCTCCCTGCTATTATATACACCTCATGGCTTCCCCCTTACCTGATAGTACATGACAAACTCACTGCATTCTATACCCTCCCTGCTATTATATACACCTCATGGCTTCCCCCTTACCTGACACATGGCAAACTCACTTCATTCTATACCCTCCCTGCTATTATATACACCTCATGGCTTCCCCTTACATGACACATGGCAAACTCACTGCATTCTATACCCACCCTGCTATTATATACACCTCATGGCTTCCCCTTACCTGACACATGGGATACTAACTGCATTCTATACCCTCCCTGCTATTATATATACCTCATGACTTCCCCCTTACCTGACACATGGCAAACTCACTGCATTCTATACCCTCCCTGCTATTATATACACCTCATGGCTTCCCCTTACCTGACACATGGGATACTAACTGCATTCTATACCCTCCCTGCTATTATATACACCTCATGACTTCCCCCTTACCTGACACATGACAAACTCACTGCATTCTATACCCTCCCTGCTATTATATACACCTCATGGCTTCCCCTTACATGACACATGGGATACTAACTGCATTCTATACCCTCCCTGCTATTATATGTACCTCATGACTTCCCCCTTACCTGACACATGGCAAACTCACTGCATTCTATATCCTCCCTGCTATTATATACACCTCATGGCTTCCCCTTACCTGACACATGGGATACTAACTGCATTCTATACCCTCCCTGCTATTATATATGCCTCATTACTTCCCCCTTACCTGACACATGGCTAACTCACTGCATTCTATACCCTCCCTGCTATTATACACCTCATGGCTTCCCCCTTACCTGACACATTGCAAACTCACTGCATTCTATACCCTCCCTGCTATTGTATACACTTCATTGCTTCCCCCTTACCTGACACATGGCAAACTCACTTCATTCTATACCCTCCCTGCTATTATATACACCTCATGGCTTCCCCCTTACCTGACACATTGCAAACTCACTGCATTCTATACCCTCCCTGCTATTGTATACACTTCATTGCTTCCCCCTTACCTGACACATGGCAAACTCACTTCATTCTATACCCTCCCTGCTATTATATACACCTCATGGCTTCCCCCTTACCTGACACATGGCAAACACACTGCATTCTATACCCTCCCTGCTATTATATGCACCTCATGGCTTCCCCCTTACCTGACACATGGTAAACTCACTGCATTCTATACCCTCCCTGCTATTATATACACCTCATGACTTCCCCCTTAGCTGACACATGGCTAACTCACTGCATTCTATACCCTCCCTGCTATTATATTTATATACACCTCATGGCTTCCCCCTTACCTGACACATGGCAAACTCGCTGCATTCTATACCCTCCCTGCTATTATATGTACCTCATGGCTTCCCCCTTACCTGACACATGGCAAACTCACTGCATTCTATACCCTCCCTGCTATTATATGTACCTCATGGCTTCCCCCTTACCTGACACATGGCAAACTCACTGCATTCTATACCTTCCCTGCTATTATATACACCTCATGGCTTCCCCCTTACCTGACACATGGCAAACTCACTGCATTCTATACCCACCCTGCTATTATACACCGCATGGCTTCCCCTTACCTGACACATGGGATACTAACTGCATTATATACCCTCCCTGCTATTATATATACCTCATGACTTCCCCCTTACCTGACACATGGCAAACTCACTGCATTCTATACCCTCCCTGCTATTCTATACACCTCATGGCTTCCCCTTACCTGACACATGGGATACTAACTGCATTCTATACCCTCCCTACTATTATATATGCCTCATTACTTCCTCCTTACCTGACACATGGCTAACTCACTGCATTCTATACCCTCCCTGCTATTATACACCTCATGGCTTCCCCCTTACCTGACACATGGCAAACTCACTGCATTCTATACCCTCCCTGCTATTATATACACCTCATGGCTTCCCCCTTACCTGACACATGACAAACTCACTGCATTCTATACCCTCCCTGCTATTATATGCACCTCATGACTTCCCCCTTAGCTGACACATGGATAACTCACTGCATTCTATACCCTCCCTGCTATTATATTTATATACACCTCATGGCTTCCCCCTTACCTGACACATGGCAAACTCGCTGCATTCTATACCCTCCCTGCTATTATATGTAACTCATGGCTTCCCCCTTACCTTACACATGGCAAACATACTGCATTCTATACCCTCCCTGCTATTATATACACCTCATGACTTCCCCCTTACCTGACACATGGCAAACTCACTGCCTTCTATACCCTCCCTGCTATTATATACACCTCATGGATTCCCCCTTACCTGACACATGGCAAACTCACTGCATTCTATACCCTCCCTGCTATTATATGTACCTCATGGCTTCCCCCTTACCTGACACATGGCAAACTCACTGCATTCTATACCCTCCCTGCTATTATATACACCTCATGGCTTCCCCCTTACCTGACACATGGCAAACTCACTGCATTCTATACCCTCCCTGCTATTATATGTACCTCATGGCTTCCCCCTTACCTGACACATGGCAAACTCACTGCATTCTATACCTTCCCTGCTATTATATACACCTCATGGCTTCCCCCTTAGCTGACACATGGCAAACTCACTGCATTCTATACCCTCCCTGCTATTATATACACCTCATGGCTTCCCCCTTACCTGACACATGGCAAACTCACTGCATTCTATACCTTCCCTGCTATTATATACACCTCATGGCTTCCCCCTTACGTGACACACGGCAAACTCACTACATTCTATACCCTCCCTGATATTATATACAGTACACTGCATGGCTTCCCCCTTACCTGACACATGGTAAACTCACTGCATTCTATACCCTCCCTGCTATAATATACACATCATGGCTTCCCCCTTACCGGACACATGGCTAACTCACTTCATTCTATACCCTCCCTGCTATTATATACACCTCATGGTTTCCCCATTAACTGACACATGGCAAACTCACTGCATTCTATACCCTCCCTGCTATTATATGCACCTTGTGGCTTCCCCCTTACCTGACACATGGCAAACTCACTGCATTCTATACCTTCCCTGCTATTATATGCACCTTATGGCTTCCCCCTTACCTGACACATGGCAAACACACTGCATTCTATACCCTCCCTGCTATAACATGCACCTCATGGCTTCCCCCTTAAATGACACATGGCAAACTCACTGCATTCTATACCTTCCCTGCTATTATATACACCTCATGGCTTCCCCCTTACCTGACACATGGCAAACTCACTGCATTCTATACCTCCCTGCTATTATATACACCTCATGGCTTCCCCCTTACCTGACACATGGCTAACTCACTGCATTCTATACCCTCCCTGCTATTATATTTATATACACCTCATGGCTTCCCCCTTACCTGACACATGGCAAACTCGCTGCATTCTATACCCTCCCTGCTATTATATGTACCTCATGGCTTCCCCCTTACCTGACACATGGCAAACTTACTGCATTCTATACCCTCTCTGCTATTATATACACCTCATGACTTCCCCCTTACCTGACACATGGCAAACTCACTGCCTTCTATACCCTCCCTGCTATTATATACACCTCATGGATTCCCCCTTACCTGACACATGGCAAACTCACTGCATTCTATACCCTCCCTGCTATTATATGTACCTCATGGCTTCCCCCTTACCTGACACATGGGATACTAACTGCATTCTATATCCTCCCTGCTATTATATACACCTCATGACTTCCCCCTTACCTGACACATGGCAAACACACTGCATTCTATACCCTCCCTGCTATTATATACACCTCATGGCTTCCCCCTTACCTGACACATGGCAAACTCACTGCATTCTATACCCTCCCTGCTATTATATACACATCATGGCTTCCCCCTTACCTGACACATGGCAAACTCACTGCATTCTATACCCTCCCTGCTATTATATACACATCATGGCTTCCCCCTTACCTGACACATGGCAAACTCACTGCATTCTATACCCTCCCTGCTATTATATACACATCATGGCTTCCCCCTTACCTGACACATGGCTAACTCACTGCATTCTATACACTCCCTGCTATTATATACACCTCATGGATTCCCCCTTACCTGACACATGGCTAACTCACTGCATTCTATACACTCCCTGCTATTATATACACCTCATGGCTTCCCCCTTACCTGACACATGGCAAACTCACTGCATTCTATACCTCCCTGCTATTATATACACCTCATGGCTTCCCCCTTACCTGACACATGGCTAACTCACTGCATTCTATACCCTCCCTGCTATTATATTTATATACACCTCATGGCTTCCCCCTTACCTGACACATGGCAAACTCGCTGCATTCTATACCCTCCCTGCTATTATATGTACCTCATGGCTTCCCCCTTACCTGACACATGGCAAACTTACTGCATTCTATACCCTCTCTGCTATTATATACACCTCATGACTTCCCCCTTACCTGACACATGGCAAACTCACTGCCTTCTATACCCTCCCTGCTATTATATACACCTCATGGATTCCCCCTTACCTGACACATGGCAAACTCACTGCATTCTATACCCTCCCTGCTATTATATGTACCTCATGGCTTCCCCCTTACCTGACACATGGGATACTAACTGCATTCTATATCCTCCCTGCTATTATATACACCTCATGACTTCCCCCTTACCTGACACATGGCAAACACACTGCATTCTATACCCTCCCTGCTATTATATACACCTCATGGCTTCCCCCTTACCTGACACATGGCAAACTCACTGCATTCTATACCCTCCCTGCTATTATATACACATCATGGCTTCCCCCTTACCTGACACATGGCAAACTCACTGCATTCTATACCCTCCCTGCTATTATATACACATCATGGCTTCCCCCTTACCTGACACATGGCAAACTCACTGCATTCTATACCCTCCCTGCTATTATATACACATCATGGCTTCCCCCTTACCTGACACATGGCTAACTCACTGCATTCTATACACTCCCTGCTATTATATACACCTCATGGATTCCCCCTTACCTGACACATGGCTAACTCACTGCATTCTATACACTCCCTGCTATTATATACACCTCATGGCTTCCCCCTTACCTGACACATGGCAAACTCACTGCATTCTATACCCTCCCTGCTATTATATACACTTCATGGCTTCCCCCTTACCTGACACATGGCAAACTCACTGCATTCTATACCCTCCCTGCTATTATATACACCTCATGGCTTCCCCCTTACCTGACACATGGCTAACTCACTGCATTCTATACACTCCCTGCTATTATATACACCTCATGGCTTCCCCCTTACCTGACATATGGCAAACTCACTGCATTCTATACCTTCCCTGCTATTATATACACCTCATGACTTCCCCCTTACCTGACACATGGCAAACTCGCTGAGAAACTTGAGAAGTGTCTGGCTGCAGACTGATGCTCCACTCTATACAGGAAACATGTGACCTCCACTCAAACGATTTTTTTGTTTGCTTTTTTTTCTTTAAATCAACTTTAATGTAACAACCAATAGACAATAATTCTGAAAACTAAACATTTTGCAGCTTTCTTGTTCTTAATGTTCATTCACAGTGGTTTATACTGACTTTTCATTTACAGTCATCCCAACTCTCTCGGAAGTTCTGGGAGTCTCCTGCATTGAAAAAGCTGCTCCCTGACACCTGCAAATTAAACACAATCTCCAGAGAAAATCAAATTTGTGTCTGCACTTTCCATTTCTACCTCTAGGTGTCACTGTTTCGTTATAGCTCAATGTAAATAGTTTATGCGTTCCTCTCTCTACTTTTTCTCCCCCTAGTCAGTGAGAGACATAGCAGACAGACCTGACATAGGTAAGACGTTCAGACTCCCATACTCTTCTGTATATATTGTGCAGACTCCCATACTCTATATATTGTGCAGACTCCTAAACTCTATATTGTACAGACTCCCAAACTTTATATTGTATAGACTCCTAAACTCTATATTGTGCATACTTACCATACTCTATATTGTGCAGACTCCCATACTCTATAAATTGTGCAGTCTCCTAAACTCTATATTGTGCAGACTCCCATACTCTATATTGTGCAGACTCCTAAACTCTATTTTGTACAGACTCCCAAACTTATATTGTACAGACTCCTAAACTCCATATTGTGCAGACTTACCATACTCTATATATTGTGCAGACTCCTAAACTCTATATTGTACAGTCTCCCAAACTCTATATTGTACAGATTCCTAAACTCTATATTGTACAGACTCCCAACCTCTATATTGTACAGACGTCTAAACTCTATATTGTACAGACTCCCATACTCTATATATTGTGCAGACTCCTAAATTCTATATTGTACAGACTCATAAACTCTATATTGTACAGTCTCCCAAACTTTATATTGTGCAGACTTCTAAACTCTATATTGTACAGACTCCCAAACTCTATATTGTGCAGACTGCTAAATTCTATATTGTGCAGACTCCCAAACTCTATATTGTACAGACTCCCAAACTCTATATTGTGCAGACTCCTAAACTCTATATTGTGCAGACTCCTAAACTCTATATTGTGCAGACTCCCATACTTTATATTGTGCAGACTCCCATACTTTATAGCTATAAGATGGTAATATATATTTATACTTGCAAGGTTCATCTTGTCTTTTTTATTTATATGTGTATTTTTTTTCTCACATACTTTTTGTGATAACATTTTCAACTATTTCATAATCAGAGCACTGAGGAATTCTGAATTGGGGGGGCTGGGGGGTACAATAGTGAGGTGGTACAGTGAGGTACTATACAGAGGTGGTACAGTGAGGTTCTATAGTGGGGTGGTTCAGTGAGGTACTATAATGAGGTGGTACAGTGAGGTACTATAGTGAGGTGGTGGTACAGTAAGGTACTATAGTAAGGTTGGCATGCAGTGAGGTAGTATAGTGAGGGGCACGTGGGGGGGCACCTCCCTGAAATGAGTTTTTGCAGGTTGGGATGTCTGCATTTATAATGTAACCACTGTGAATAAACATTAAGAACAAGAAAGCAATATATACAAGGCTGAAGTTGGCTTCTTATTCAGTCAGCTTCTTATTCTGAAACTGACTGCAATTTGCAAACTAAATATCTACAGTTATTTTCAGTTTAAATAAAATATTATAATAATACACTTACCAAAAACCTAAGCAAACTAACGGCTAGATTTAGAGTTTGGCGTTAGCCGTCAAAACCAGCGTTAGAGGCTCCTAACGCTGGTTTTGGGCTACCGCTGGTATTTAGAGTCGTGTAGGTAAGGGTCTAACGCTCACTTTGCAGCCGCAACTTTTCCATACCGCAGATCCCCCTACGCCATTTGTGTATCCTATCTTTTCAATGTGATCTTCCTAACGCCGGTATTTAGAGTCTTGGCTGAAGTGAGCGTTAGAAATCTAACGACAAAACTCCAGCCGCAGAAAAAAGTCAGTAGTTAAGAGCTTTCTGGGCTAATGCCGGTTTATAAAGCTCTTAACTACTGTGCTCTAAAGTACACTAACACCCATAAACTACCTATGTACCCCTAAACCGAGGTCCCCCCACATCGCCACCACTCGATTAATTTTTAACCCCTAATCTGCCGCTCCGTACACCACCGCAACCTACATTATACCTATGTACCCCTAATCTGCTGCCCCTAAAACCGCCGACCCTTATATTATATTTATTAACCCCTAATATGCCGCCCCCAACGTCGCCTCCACCTACCTACAATAATTAACCCCTAATCTACCGACCGGACCTCACTTCTACTATAATAAATGTATTAACCCCTAAAGCTAACTCTAACCCGAACCCTAACACCCCCCTAAGTTAAATATAATTTAAATCTAACAAAATAAATGAACTCTTATTAAATAAATTATTCCTATTTAAAGCTAAATACTTACCTGCAAAATAAACCCTAATATAGCTACAATATAAATTATAATTATATTGTAGCTATTTTAGGATTAATATTTATTTTACAGGCAACTTTGTAATTATTTTAACCAGGTACAATAGCTATTAAATAGTTAATAACTATTTAATAGTTACCTAGGGACGCCATCTTGGATGACATCCCTTAAAGGAACCTTCATTCTTCAGTTGGACGTCGAACGAAGAGGATGGATCCGCGCCGGAGGTCTTCAAGATCATCCGCTCATCATCGGATGGAACAACATAGAAGATGCCGCCTGGATGAAGATGTTTGCCGGTCCGGATGTCCTCTTCTGCCCGGATAGGATGAAGATTTCTGCCCGAAGATGGACTTCTTCATTTGCCGCTTGGATCAAGACTTCAGCCGTAGGATGGACGTCACTCTTCAGCCCCCGCTTGGGCTTGGATGAAGACATCGGAGGCTATTCTGGATCGATCGGTGAACCCGGTGTGGTGAAGACAAGGTAGAGAGATCTTCAGGGGCTTAGTGTTAGGTTTATTTAAGGGGGGTTTGGGTTAGATTAGGGGTATGTGGGTGGTGGGTTGTAATGTTGGGGGGGGGTATTGTATGTTTTTTTTACAGGCAAAAGAGCTGAATTCTTTGGGGCATGCCCCGCAAAGGGCCCTTTTCAGGGCTGGTAAGGTAAAAGAGCTTTTCTATTTTAATTTTAGAATAGGGTAGGGCATTTTTTTTATTTTGGGGGTCTTTGTTATTTTATTAGGGGGCTTAGAGTAGGTGTAATTAGTTTAAAATTGTTGTAATATTTTTCTAATGTTTGTAAATATTTAGTTCTTTTTTATTTTTTGTACTTTAGTTAGTTTATTTCATTGTATTTATTTGTAGGTATTGTATTGAATTAATTTATTGATAGTGTAGTGTTAGGTTTAATTGTAATTTAGGTTAGGATTTATTTTACAGGTAATTTTGTAATTATTTTAACTAGGTAACTATTAAATAGTTATTAACTATTTAATAGCTATTGTACCTGGTTAAAATAATTACAAAGTTGCCTGTAAAATAAATATTAATCCTAAAATAGCTACAATATAATTATAATTTACATTGTAGCTATATTAGGATTTATTTTACAGGTAAGTATTTAGCATTAAATAAGAATAATTTATTTAATAAGAGTTAATTTATTTAGTTAGATTTAAATTATATTTAACTTAGGGGGGTGTTAGGGTTCGGGTTAGAGTTAGCTTTAGGGGTTAATACATTTATTATACTAGAAGTGAGGTCCGGTCGGCAGATTAGGGGTTAATTATTGTATGTAAGTGGAGGCGACGTTGGGGGCGGCATATTATGGGTTAATAAATATAGGGGTCGGCGGTGTTAGGGGCAGCAGATTAGGGGTACATGGGTATAATGTAGGTTGCGGCGGAGTACGAAGCGGCAAATTAGGGGTTAAAAAAATATGCAGGTGTCAGCGATAGCGGGGGCGGCAGATTAGGGGTTAATAAGTGTAAGGTTAGGGGTGTTTAGACTCGGGGTACATGTTAGCAGTGGCGTAGCGTGGGTTGTCAGCGCCCAGGGCAAGGTAAGAATTGCGCCCCCCTAACCCATTAGCACCAGTACAGTAGGGATTGGAAAATTTGCTTTGAATCTAGGAGCCAGCTCAACAACTTAGGAGACAGATTTTTGTTTTAATTACATATAAAACAAATTAAACTTGTTACAATTTCCAATATTCATTCAACTTTTTTTTTTTTCCTGAGGGTTCCAACTAATCTGCAGGAAATTTAAAGGTCAATATCAAAGAAGAGTAGTAAAGATACAGTGCTAAGATTTTTCATACAAAAGTAAAACGTTATAGATGGTAAAGGATATTTTTTGTGCACATTCCATATAACTATTATTGTTCATACAGGGGTTGAGCTCATAGTTAACCATGTGTTTAACCCCTTTGTATGGCTTAAACACAGAAACATGAAATAGTGTAATGAAATGATATAGCACTGTTATGTCCCTTTAAGCTAACTTTTTTTTTTTTTTTTAAACTGCAATTATTTGTAAAAATATTTTATATGCAAAAAAACATTAATGGTTCCATACCCCTTTTATTGCTACCTTGGTATAAAATACAGTTGTAAATGACATTTGATGATGTACAACTAACTTTGCTGGCATTATGTACATCCTATTTGAAGCAAGATGCTGTCTGTTTTGAAAAAATCCCAAAAGTCATTGTCTCCTTTATCTTTCACTGCTGAGTATTTCTAACTTATTGATATATTGCTGCAGATAGACATTGCTGTAAGCCATGTATCTGTATTTCCTCTCTAATGCAAATGCACAAGTGTACCACCCCCTTCTCACACACAATCTAGAGCCCAGGAATGAAGTGGTTTCTCATGCAGGGGGTAGCATGCGGTAGATGACCTGAGAGCAGGACTTTTATGGAAACTCACAGCGGCCAGCCTGAGACGTAACTGCAGCCAAACTGCATCCAGACTGATGAGAGGAGCAGGAGCAGAGCTCAGCAGCACAGGATTACAGACAGATTATTCCTACCCAGGCCCAAGAGAACACTGAGCTCACCTTTACACCCCAGCCTCCCAACAGTTAACATTCCTCTCAGTCCTCTGAGTCCTGACAATTTGTAGTCAAGAAATATATAGCCACTAAGGCTAAGCCGCTGCCACAACCGACATCCCTTTCCTCTCCTCCCCAAATTACTTACCGGTCCAGGCTTCAATATACAGTCACGGGCAGGGCAGGCACCTGGCACGACGCGCTAGAGACAGTCCTCAGGCTCAGGCTCTTCCCCCACTTATTGCTCCCTCAGTCCCTCCTGACCTGCGCGCTGGGAGTGGGAGGAGTTAGAACCCGCCTGCGCCGTGCTAGTGGTGTAAACTGTAGAGTCGGATAAAGAGTAGATTACATTTACACACACTTACAGGAGGCGCCGGCGGCACAGACTGAGACTCACAGACCGTGACGACTCAGACGACACTGACAAAGTGACAAACAATGGAAGTTCACACTTGCATTGATTGAGACTGAGAGTGACTCAAGACAGAACAGCAGGGTTGCTAAAATCGCCGCTGGAGTCTGGGACTGTCACAACAGTCTACTGTCTGGTGGAGGCTTTTGCACCCCCTATAATTTTGCGCCCGGGGCAACCGCCCCTGTGCCCCCCCCCCACGCTACGCCACTGCATGTTAGAGTGTTAGGTGCAGACTTAGGAAGTGTTTCCCCATAGGAAACAATGGGACTGCGTTAGGAGCTGAACGCTGCTTTTTTGCAGGTGTTAGGGTTTCTTTCAGCTCAAACAGCCCCATTGTTTCCTATGGGGATATCGTGCACGAGCACGGTTTTGAAGCTGGCCGCGTCCGTAAGCATCGCTGGTATCGAGAGTTGCAGTGGCGATAAATTATGCTCTACGCTCCCTTTTTGGAGCCTAACGCACTGAAAACGCAGCCATTCTGTGAACTCTAAATACCAGCGGTATTTAAAAGGTGCGGGGGGAAAAAAGCATGCGTTAGCTACTCGGATCGTTACCGACAAAACTCTAAATCTAGCCGTTACATTTTATTAAAAAAAGTCATCTTATATTGCAATAAACAGATGGCAAATGGCACAATGTTTTGAATAAGTTATTCAATTTATAAGCAAATATGCCATTTGTTTGTTGCTGATTCATGCCGCAAACTCAGCACAACAAATGGTATATTTGTTTTTAAAATGTAATACTGTGTGGTGCAAAGTGGGTGGAGTTTGATCATATATAATGCACAATATTGCAAAAACAAAACTGGCAGAAACAAATGGTATATTGGCTTTCAAAATGTAATAACATGGATTGCAAAGTGAGCGGAGTTTGATCAAACATAATGCTCAATTTTTACAACATGAAACTGGCACTAATGTTTGTTTCTGCGGCACAAATCATCATAAACAAAAAGTATATTTGTTTTTAAAATGTAGTAACGTGGAGTTCAAAGTGGGTGGAGTTTGATCATATTCAATGCTTAATATCTCCAAAACAAAACTGGCACAAATGTTAATTTTTGCAGCTCAAATCAGTACAAACACAGCACAAATAAATGTTATATTTTTATTCACCTTTTGAAAACATGGAGTGTCAACTTTACAAAGCTGAGGCGAATTGGATGGCGGGTCACATCATTTTCACTGACAAAAAACAAACTGTTATAACTTAAAGCAAAAATATATTAAAACAAATATATGTAAAAATTACATTTTTAGATGTTAAAAATATTTTGAATGATCAAGTATTTGTAAAGTGCCAACAGACTCTGCAGCACTAAACATAGGCATGGTATACAAGGTTATGTTTATAGGGATCAAATGGTTAAGGGCTCTGCCAGGAGTTGTACTGTTGTAGTCAGCTCCAAAGGTGATCTGCAAACAGCTGGGCTCAAAAAAATATTTGGCATATATATTTTAAAAATACATTTATAAATATATCTGCTTGGAAAATACATTTTAATTACATTTTTGGAATGCAGTTACAAATACATTTAACAATATATGTTTAAATAGCTTTTTTTGTTAAAAATATCTGTCAAATATATTTTAAAAATACATTTTTAAATATATGTGCTTGGAAATTACATTTTAATTACATTTTTGGAATTCATTTACAAATATATTTTAAAAATATATGTATTAATGCCCTTTTTAGATGTTAACTTGCATATATATTTTTTTAAAATACAGTTTCAAATACAGTTTCAAATATATGTGTTTTGAAAATATATTTTTGAATTAATGTTAAAATATATTGGTGAGGGCCAATATATTGTTAAATATAAAAAAAGCCAAAATGTAGACAATCTGATCCACATGATAGACTGCTTGTTTTTATTATGTCACACTTTTGAAGCAATAGCTATGAGGTAGGAATCATGTGTGGTTTTTCAATAAGTAGGTGAGCTACAACATTTAATAACCTAATCATAAAAAGATCTGTGAAACAGAAGATATCTTACAAAGAAGTGCTGGGGTGGCAGAGCTGGAAGTGGAAGAGTGGAAACTTAATGCTAAACCTACTGAAAATGTTATCGAGGGATTAAATGTGTTTAATGGTTTAGGTTTCAAATTCCCTTTAAGAAAGAGTTGAAACCAGGAATTTCACTACTTGTCACATTTTTTTTATAACACAAGAACTAAATCCACTACGACTGATTTTGTCTGATCAGTCATTTATAATTACACACTTAAAAGTCTCACCATAACAGGGACTTTATTTATATATGTATTCCTTATTAGATACATTAATCTGAACTTTAAAAATATCAGCCACACAAATCAATTCTTGGTTCTATGGATTATGTATGTAGAAGCGCAGGTCAGACAGTGATTCATACCGGGGGGTAAAGAACTGGCCTTAGATTATGATTATTATAAAAGTCATTGCCACGAGAGGTTGCTTTATATGGTTAATTTGGCCAGATTCTGTAACTAATTTATCCAGTTTTGCTTTTAATCTTAGCTGAGAGCTTGCAAGTGAGTGCTGGACTTTCTGTGTGTGGTATTAATTTATTTTGTCATTTTCCCTATGGGTCTTGCACCCAGACTTGTCTGGGGTTAACTGCCTGGGACTCTGGGGACAGCACAGCTTACTAAGAGTGCTATTGAGCACCCAGGGCTGAGCATGTTGCAGGGTCATAGGATGTGAACACAGTGCAGTCTGAGAGTGTAGTCTCCTTCCGTGTTTTGTATATGTCTAGGGTGAATACATGAGTCTGTGAACCCTTGACTTGTTCCCAGTTTGTTTGATTGAGAGCTTGCATTTGTATGGCTGTATTAGGGACCCAGGTTTTGGGAGAGACTTTGAAGTGGTACCAGGGCTTGTCCCATTTGGCCAGATGCGGTAACTAACTCTTCCAGTCTTGCTTTTAATCTTAACTGAGAGCTTGCAAGTGAGTGCTGGACTTTTTCTGTGTGTTGTATTAATTTAATTTGTAATTTTCCCTATGGGCCTTGCACCCAGACTTGTCTGGGGTTAACTGCCTGGGACTCTGGGGACAGCACAGCTTCCTAAAAAGAGTGCTATTGAGCACCCAAGGCTGAGCATGTTGCAATGTCATAGGATGTGTACACAGTCCAGTCTGAGAGTGCAGTCTCCTTCCATGTTTTGTATATTTCTAGGATGATTACATAAATCTGTGAACCCTTAATTTGTTCTTAGTTTGTTTGATTGAGAGCTTGCATTTGTATGGCTGTATTAGGGACCCAGGTTTTGGGAGAGACCTTAACGTGGTACCTGGCCAGATGCGGTAACTCATCCAGTTTTGCTTTAATTCTTAGCTGAGAGCTTGCAAGTGAGTGCTGGACTTTCTCTGTGTGTTGTGTATAGTCCAGAGATTTAGATATCAAAATAACAAGAGTATTGCATTGAGCAATTATACTTTTTTATTGGACTAATTATACATTTATAAGATGACAAGCTTTCAGAAGAATGTCTTCCTTTTTCAAGTCTGAAGCAATACTGACCAATTTTATGAAATTTACAGATTATATCTTAAAACATAGGATGGCTAAAAAGACAGAAAGTGTTACAGAGGTCTGAATGCAGGGGGAGGAGGGGGTGTTGTAAAAATCATGATGGGGGTTTAGGAGACAAAGGCAGTCAGTGTCAGTAAAGGTTAACAGACAGGGGAAATATATGGTTATACACAAAGCATATACTGACATAAAGTTATATATCAACATAGAATCAATATGTATAAAGATGAAATTAGGTATACAGGGGAATATAAGATAGTCAAAAAAGGAGAAAGTAAAGAAATAAATAAAAGGGGGAATAATAATAATGACAAAAGTGTGGACATAGGCTTACCTGCGTACCTATGCATAGAGAGTGTGGAATATACAATGTAATTGACTACAGTATATGAAAGTACATTACAAAAAATGTTGATAATGGGTTAACAAACCACATTTAGTCCAGAATTTAGCAAGTTTAAGTGCATTATCATTTTAATTTCAAAGGTTTTTCTTTCCATGGGGTTTTTGAAACTGCCTCTGAGAATCTTGATTTTGAGGTTTTGGATGGAGTGGTCAGGTTGGGTAAAATGGTGACCAACATGGGTACAGTATTTTGTTTCACAGTGATTTTTGATTTAGTGTCTGTGCAAGTTCATCTGAAGGTTCAGTTTTTGGATTGTTTCTCCAATAAAACATCCCACTTCACATGCAGTGCAATGTATCATGTATACCACATTTGCAGATATACATGATGCCCCTTTAATGTTAAAAGATTTACTCTTGTGATAAGCTGTGCTGCTTTTATAAATGTGTTGACATAGTTTGCAGAGAGCTTTGTTGCAGTGCTTGGTTCCATTCTGAGTGTTCTTTTTATCAACGGGTAGCTTTCTGTGGACCAGTTTCTGTTTTAGGTTTGGTGGTTGTCTGAGTGCCAGGATAGGGGGGTTTGGAAAGATTTTTTGAGTGTGGGATCCTCTAAGAGTAGTGGCTGTAAGTCTTTTATGATTTTTCATATTCCTTCTACAGCTGAATTATATTTGACTACTAGTGGAATACGCAATATGTTTTTCTTCTCCCTGTATTGTAGCAAGTGTTCACGTGGGGTATTGAGGGAAGAGTTAATTTGTTTGTTTATAACCCTTGTTTTGTAACCTTTTTCTCTGAATGATTTGGTCAGTTTGATGAGGTGTTTGTCACGGTCCCTGGTGTCTGAGCAATTTCTGTGATATCTGGTGGCCTGACTGTAGATTACAGATTTTTTAATGTGATTGGGGTGGGAGCTGGAGCTGTGGAGGTAGCTGCATCTATCTGTTGGTTTCCTGTATACAGATGAGTGCAATTTGCCATTTGTGATCCTGGAAGCTGACACAGTCTCTAGAAAAGTCCATTTTAAGCTTGATTGATGCATGAAATAGATTAAATGATTTATAAAAATGTTCTAGGTTTTTTTCTCCTTCTGTCCATATGATGAAAATATCATCTATGTAGCGGAAGTATTTGAAGGTTTTCTGAGGGTGAGTAGCTAGGAATCTCTGTTCAAAGTCAGCCATGAAGAGATTTGCATACTGTGGTGGCATTTTGGTGCCCATGGCTGTTCCCATGGTTTGTAAATAGATAGAGTTATTGAAGACGAAATAATTTTGGGTGAGTATAAATTCTGTAAGTTTACTGACTGTAGACGCACTATATGTCAGGTTACAGCTGTCTGAGGAAAGAAAGTTTAAGCAGGTATCAATACCATCTTTATGTGGAATATTATAAGTATAGTATCCTCTGGCAATTTTGTTATCTGGCTGATTTTGTTAAGAAAATCAGTGGTGTCTTTTATAAAGCTAGTTGTGTTAATAACTAAGGGCTTAAGAATATTCTCCACTAGGCCCAATATTTGCTCAGAGGTCCATGCCAGTTATTATTGGTCTCCCTGGGTTCCCTGGTTTTTGGATTTTTGGGAGCATGTAGAATGTCCCTATGCTAGGGTTAGAAGGCACCAGTTTGTCCAGTTTATGTTGCGTGTGTTTAGGGAATGTTTTTATTAGTTTTCTAAGTTGCAAAGTGCATTCCTGAGTGGGTTCCTTTTCCAGTTTATTGTAATAAGTTTGATCTGATAATTGTCTATTTCCCTCTGTGATGTAGTACTGTGTATTCATTAGTGGAGGACACATTATATTATTTATTTTATATATATATATACAGGTGGCCCTCGTTTTACAACGGTTCAATTTACACCGTTTCAGAATAACAACCTTTTTTCATGTGACTGCTATTGAAAAGCATTGAGAAGCATTGCATTTATTAAAATAGCCAGTAGGTGGCGCTATTTTCTTGTGTTGCAGCAAAGCCAAGCAAGCTGAAATTAATCAGTTTAACCAGACCTGAGCTATCGAGCAGATTTCAAAGGAACAAGATCTTCCAGTCTATAAATCTTTCCAGATTGGAATGCATAGAAATAACTGTTTGCAGAAAAATGCAAGTAAAGTCTGTGTTGTGTGATTATTTTATTAGGTTTATAATGCTGTTTAGCAAATGTTTTTGTTTATTTAACTTAGTTTAATTATATATTCTGTGTTGTGTGATTATTTTATTAGGTTTATAATGCTGTTTAGCATTTAAAGTCTTCATTTCAAAGCTTTAAAAATAATGTATCAGGTGTTGACAATTTTGAGAGGGGCCTGGAACCTATCTCTCTCACTTCGCATTGACTTACATTATAAACTGGGTTTCAATTTACAACGCTTTCTTTTTACAACCATTCCTTCTGGAACCTAACCCCGGCGTAAACTGAGGGCTACCTGTATATATATATATATATATATATATATATATATATATATATATATATATTATATATATATATTAGTGGAGGACACATTATATTATATATTATTATATATTAGTGGAGTGTCCTCCAGTAATATTGGCACCCTTGGTAAATATACAAAGAGAATTGTCTTTATTGTTTAACCTTTTGATCTTTTGTTTAAAAAATACACAAAAATACTCTGCTCTCATGGATATCAAACAATTTTAAACACAACACAGGTTTATCAAAAAAAAAAAATCTTAAATATGTGTGGCACAATTATTGGCACCCTTTTAGTCAATAATTTGTGCTACCTCTCTTTGCTAAGATAACAGCCCTGAGTGTTCTCACACATTCCTGCTGAGGTCGGAGAATACATGGCAAGTGATCTGAGGCCATTCCTCCATACAGAATCTCTGTAGATCCTTCAGATTTTGAGGTTGATGTTGGTGGACTCTCCTCTTCAGTTCACCCGCAGGTTTTCTATGGGGTTGAAGTCAGGGGACTGGGATGGCCATGGTCAGTAAACCATTTGTGTGTTGATTTTTATGTATGTTTTGGATCATTGCCTGCCTTTCTGGCAGAGGTAGTCGGGTGTTCATTTAATATCTGTTGATATTTAATAGAGTCTATGATGCCATGTATCCTAAAAAATGTCCAGGTCCTCTGGCAGAAAAACAGCTCCAAAACTTTAAAGAGCCATCACCATATTTAACCATGTGCATAAGGTACTTTTCCATATAGCTACCTCTCTGTGTGCACCAAACCCACCTCTGGTGTTTATTGCCAAAAAGCTATATTTTAGTTTAATCTGACCATAGAACCTGATCCCATTTGAAGTTCCAGTAGTGTCTGGCACACTGAAGACGCTTGAGTTTGTTTTTGGATGAGAGTATAGTCTTTTTTTTTAAACTCTTCCAAACAACCTATGGTGATGTATGTGATGTCGGATTGTAGTTTTGGAGACTTTCTGGCCCCAAGATGCAACTTACTTTTGCAATTTTCCAGCTGTGATCCTTGGAGATATTTTGGCCACTCAAAACATCCTTTTCACAGTGTGTTGAGACAATATATACACATGTCCTCTTTCAGGTTGATTCATAACATTTCCAGTTGACTGCAACTTCTTAATTATTGCCATGGTTGAACAATTTCCTGTTCCTAATCACCCAGGTGTACTAAGAAATGTAGAATATCAATGGGAATATACTTAAAATATATTTTACTCATACAAATTCATAGGGGTGCCAATAATTGTGGCACACATATATTTTTAAAAAGTTGTTTTTTTGTATAAACATGTGTGTTTGCAATTGTTTGATATCCATGAGAACAGAGTATATTTGTGTAATTTTTGAACAGATTAAAAATTTAAAAAATAAGACAATTTTTCATATTTTTTTTACTAAGAGTACCACTATTAGTGGATGGCACTGGATATTTATACAGTCATGGCCAAAAATATTGGCATCCCTGCATTTCTGTCAGATAATGCACCACTTCCCCAGAAAATATTTGCATTTACAAATGTTTAGGCATTCTCATGTTTATTTCTTTTGTTTGTATTGGTATGACACAAAAAAGTGGAGGAAAAAATGCCAAATCTGACACATTTCCACACAAAACTCCAAAAATGAACTGGACAAAATTATTGGCACCTTCTCAAAATTGTAAGAAATAATTGAATACCAAGTTTGTGATGCTCCTATAATTTGTAATTAAACTCACCTGTATCAATAAACAGTTGCTGACAGCATAGAAATCACACCGGCACCCAGTTAAAATGGTGAAAAATGTACTCTTTGTGTGTCTCTGTGTGCCACACTGAGCATGGAGAAGAGAAAGATCAGCAAATAATTGTCTGATGATTTGAGAACAAAAATTGTGAAAAAGCATGGACAATCTCAAGGTTACAAGTCCATCTCCAGAGATCTTAACGTTCCTGTGTCCACCCTGCACAACATTGTCAAGAAGTTTACAGCCCATGGCACTGTAGCTAATCTTCCTGGATGTGGACAAAAGAGAAAAATTGATCAAAGATTGCAATGAAGGATTGTTTGAATGGTGGATAAAGAACCTCAATCAACTTCCAGACAAATTTAAGCTGACCTTCAGGCACAGGGTACAAATGTGTCAGCTTGCACTATACGTCACCATCAGAATGAAAAGAGACAATATGGTAGGAGACCCAGGAGGTCTCCACTGCTGACACAGAAACATAAAAAAGCCTGAATGTCTTGACTGTATGCATGGCATTATGATATCTGAAGACTGCCAAAGATTTCTGTGGTGCAATGTATGGACCAGTCTCAGAAAGTTGGGACTCGTCAGAGGTCATGAGTCTTACAGCAGGACAATGACCCAAAGCACACAGCAAAACACACCCAGTAATGGTTCAAGACAAAGCACTGGAGAGTACTGAACTGGCCAGCAATTAGTCCAGATCTCAATCCCATAGAGCACCTGTGGAGAGATCTCAAAACAGCAGTTAGGAAAAGAAACCCTTCCAATCTGAGAGACCTGGAGCAGTTGTCAAAAAAAAGAGTGGTCCAAAATTCCAGTAGAGAGGTATAAGAAACTAATTGATGGTTACACAAAATGATTGATTTCAGTTATTTTTTTCCAAGGGGTGTGCTACCAAATATTAAATTGAGGGTGCCAGTATAATTTTGTCCAGTCTATTTTTTGAGTTTTGCATGGAATATGTCAGATTTGGCTTTTTTTCTCCACTTTTTTGTGCAATACCAATACAAACAAAAGAAATAAACATGAGAATCCCTAAAGAATACCATCTCTGAACGCACAACATGCTGAACCTTGAAGCAGATGGGCTACAGCAGCAGAAGACCTCACCGGGTGCCACTCCTGTCGGCTAAAAACAGGAAACTGAGGCTACAATTCGCACAGGTTCACCAAAATTGGACAATAGAAGATTGGAAAAACGTTGCCTGGGCTGATGAGTCTTGATTTCATCTGCAACATTCAAATAGTAGGGTCAGAATATGGCTTTAACAACATGAAAGCATGGATCCATCCTGCCTTGTATCAATGGTTTAGGTTGGCGGTGAAGGTGTAATGGTGTGAGGGATATTTTCTTGGCACAATTTGGGCTCCTTAGTACCAATTGAGCATTGTTTAAATGCCACGGGCTACCTGAGTATTGTTGCTGACCATGTCCATCCTTTTATGACTACAGTGTACCCATCTTCTGATTGCTACTTTCAGCAGGATAATGCACCATGTCACAAAGCTCAGATCATTTCAAACTGGTTTCTTGAACATAACAATTAGTTCACTGTATCTCAATGGCCTCCACAGTCACCAGATCACAATACAATAAAGCACCTTTAGGATGTGGTGGAACGGGAGATTTATATCATGGATGTGCAGCCGACAAATCTGCAGCAACTGCGTGATGCTATCATGTCAATATAGACCAAAATCTCTGATGAATGTTTCCAACACCTTGTTGAATCTATGCCATGAAGAATTAAAGCAGTTCTGAAGGCAAAAGAGGGTAAAATCCGGTACTAGCAAGGTGTACCTAATAAAGTGGCCAGTGAGTGTATATACAGTATATATATACTGTGTATATATATATAGTGATGTCGCGAACCTAAAATTTTCGAACCGCGCGAACCGCCATTGAATTCAATAGGCAGGCGAACTTTAAAACCTACAAGGACTCTTTCTGGCCACAATAGTGATGGAAAAGTTGTTTCAAGGGTACTAACACCTCGCATGCTGGAAGGGGATCCCTGGCAAAACTCCCATGGAAAATTACATAGTTTATGCAGAGTCTGCTTTTAAGCCATAATGTGCCTAAATCAACTAACATTCCCAAAGTGGCTGTCTCAAAACATCCCGGACAGAAGATAGATTGATAGATAGGATAGATAGATATAGATAGATTGATAGTTAGATAGAATCGATAGAAGAGAAATAGATAGATTTGTTAGATATATAATTACCCTAATAAAGTCTAATAATTAAACATGCGTTCTTGGACCCAACTAGCTTGTGTTAATTAGTACTTTTCTTAGCACTTTAATCCCTGTTCCCCCCCCCTATCGGGGGTGTTCTATATGGCCTGCCTGATTACCCTGAAAAAATATAATAATAAGACATGCGGTCTGGTACCTATTTTAACTAGGTTGTGTTTTAAGTACTACCATTCTTAGCACTTTAATCTCTGTAACTCCCCCTATTTGGTGAGGTCTATACGGCCTGGATGATTACCCATACAAAATATAATAATAAGACATCTGCTCTTGGTCTGCCACCCATGGTAACTATGTTGTGTTAATTAGTAATGTCCTTCGCATTTTAATAGCTGTTACTCATACTCACCCTATCGGTGGAGGTCTATATGGCCTGCATGATTACCCTTACAAAATATAATAACCAAACATATGCTCTGGGACCCATGGTAAGTAGGTTGTGTTAAGTAGTACTGTTCTTTGCAGTTTAATACCTGTTACAACACCAAATGGTGGCAGGTCTATCTGGCCTTCATGATTAGCTGCACCCGAACCCAAAAAAAAGCCGAGTGGTCTTAGACCAACACCCATGGCTAACTCGGTTGTTTCAATTAGTACTATTCTTAGCACTTTCATTCCTGTTACGGGTGGTCTACATGGCCATCATGATTAGCCGAACAAAATACTACAATCCAACCTTTGCTCAGTCTTCATAGGCCCTTCATTGTCTGTATTTTGATAGTACAGTTCTTATTATTTTTATAGCTGATACAACACCGAATGGTGGCAGCTCTATATGGCCTGCATGATTAGCCGCACCCAATACAAAAATAAATCCAAGCGCTCTTGGATTAACACCCATGGCTAACTCTGTTGTTTCAAGTAGTACTATTCTTAGCACTCTCGGTGGTGGTCTACATGACCATCATGATTAGCCTAACCAAATACTACAAACCAACCTTGGCTCATTCTTCATAAGGCCCTTCATTGGCTGTATTTTGGTAGTACTGTTCTTATTAGTTTAATAGCTGATACGACACCGAATGGTGGCAGCTCTATATGGCCTGCATGAATAGCCGCACCCAAAGCCAAAAAAAAGCCAAGCGGTTTTGCACTAACACCCATGGCTAACTCTGTTGTTTCAAGTTCTACTATTCTTAGCTCTTTCATCTCATCCCTGTTACTTTCCGGACTCTCAGTGGTGGTGGTCTACATGGCCATCATGATTACCCTCACCAAAATATAACAACAATACGTGCATGCAGGGAACCATGGTAAGCTTACTTCCTTTCGCAAAATCGAGTATAACAGTTGCAGGCATAGGTTCTGACCCTGCATTATGGCTGCACCTCTCCCTAAAAGAGGCATGCGTTACAGAGTCTGTGGGCATGTATGCAAAGAGCTGGCCTGCCTAAAAAGAGGAGCAAGGCTGTACAGGTTGTTCTCCTTCAGCCGTTTTATACGCTGTCCCACGGCCACGACCCTCAACAACCACAACAGAATGAAACACCACATATGCCATCCTTTTGAACAACAGAGTACAGGTATGGCATTGATTTTAGTTACACAGCGATATTTATTATGAACCATGAAATTGAAAACAAAAACATGATTGGACACCCAGTACAGTACAGGTCGTTCACCTTCGGCCTTTTTAGAATAGTGTTCCAGACCCCCAACAAAAACAACAGCAGGAAAGAGGACATATGGCATCCTTTTGAACAATAGATGACAGGTAAGGCATAGATTTTACAAAGCCATAGATAATTTTTTTGCAACTGTGAAATAAAAAAAAAACATTGATTGGACACCCAGCACACTTCTTTATCCTTAGGCCTTTTTATAAGAGGCTCCCGGAGTCTCAACTGAAACAACAGCATGAAAGAGGACATATGGCATCCTTGTGAACAATTGATTACAGTTAAGGCATTGATTTTAGAATCCCAGAGATCATTTATATGACCCGGGAAATAGAAAAAAAACATTGATTGGACACCCAGCACACTTCTTTATCCTTAGGCCTTTTTATAAGAGGCTCCCGGAGCCTCAACAGAAAAAACATTATAAAAGAGGAGATATGTCATCCTTTTGAATAATAGATTACAGGAAAGGCATTGATTTTAGAATCCCAGAGATCATTTATATGACCCGGGAAATAGAAAAAAACATTGATTAGACACCCAGTACACTTATTTATCCTCAGGCCTTTTTAATAAGAGGGTCCCGGAGCCTCAACCGAAACAACAGCATGAAAGAGGACATATGTGATCCTTTTGAATAATAGATTACAGCAAAGGCATTGATTTTAGAATCCCAGAGCTCATTTATATGACCCGGGAAATAGAAAAAAACATTGATTAGACACCCATTACACTTATTTATTCTTAGGCCTTTTTAATAAGAGGGTCCCGGAGCCTCAACCGAAACAACAGCATGAAAGAGGACATATGTCATCCTTTTGAATAATAGATTACAGGAAAGGCATTGATTTTAGAAACCCACAGATCATTATTTGCAACCGTGAAATAGAAAAAAACAATGATTAGACACCCAGTACACTTATTTATCCTCAGGCCTTTTAATAAGAGGGTCCCGGAGCCTCAACCGAAACAACTGCATGAAAGAGGACATATGTCATCCTTTTGAATAATAGATTACAGGAAAGGCATTGATTTTAGAATCCCAGAGATCATTTATATGACCCGGGAAATAGAAAAAATCATTGATTAGACACCCAGTACACTTATTTATCCATAGGCCTTTTTAGTAGAGACTCCAGGACCCTCAACAAAAACAAGAGCAGGGAGGTGGACATAGGAGTACAATGGAGTGTGACAATAATAATGTGAAGGGGAAGATTGCAGAGTTGTGGCATTTAAATTTTGTTATTGTGGGAAGTACTTGCAATGACCTTGCTCTGGTGAATCCATATTGCAAATGTGTTTTTTAAGGCACTGTTTGTCTATTTTTTGAATATCAGCATTTGGTAATTGAAGCTCAACTTAAGGATGGTGAGAACCAACCTTTCTTCTGGCTGTTTGCAAATGTTGTGGCTCTGGACAAACATGTGAATAAGGGGCCATCAGCCATATTCTGCACGCAACCCCTTTGATGATTGACGATAAACATGTGTCACCTGCAATCAGAGCCCGTTACTTCTGTCTAAATCATCTTCCTGGTATGGACAGGCCACTGTTTCCCACAGCAAGTCCGAAGCTTGAACTACAAGATTGTCTTGAGTATGGTAGGAAACCAAAGTTTATTTAATTCTGTACTATCACCACAAAAGCTGAACTTCTTGAACCAAGGAAAATGCAAGCAATTTCATGTGCTTATGGATGACAAGGACGTCCTGTCCTGTGGTGCACAGAGATGGAGAGGATTTTGGGCCTCCCTGTACACTACCCAGATGTCTCCAACATCACCAGAAACACAAGACAGCGACTCTTGGGAAGTTCCTGGAGTGTTCCGGTAGCCATCTCTTTGCACCCCGAAAGGAATACTTTATCAGTGTTTTTGTATACATCCGACAACAGCTTCGGAGACTGTGGTGACGCACATGTTATTTACTGTTGTTCCAGCTGTGGCAATATCAATTGGCATTAAAAAGGTAAGATTTTGGGGGGCGGAGCCTATAGCTGTTGTGGTAGGACGTGTGTTTGCGGAGCTCCAGGTCTTACAATTTACTTTGGAGTTAGTTTTCAACCTTAAAGGGACATTAAAGCCAAATTTTTTCTTTCACGATTCAGATGGAGAATACCATTTTAAACAACTATCTAATTTACTTCTATTATCTAATTTGCTTCATTCTCTTGATATTCTTTCCTGAAAAGCATATCTAGATAGGCTCAGTATCTTCTAATTGGTGGCTGCACATAGATGCCTCATGTGATTGGCTCACCCATGTGTATTGCTATTTCTTTAACAAAAGATATCTAAAGAATGAAGCAAATTAGATAATAGAAGTAAATAGGAATGTTGTTTAAAATTGTATAACCTACCTGAATCATGAAATAATTTTTTGGGGTTTAATGTCCCTTTAATTTAATTTTCTTTTTGGGATTCATAGTCACACTTTCTGGGGCTATCCAAGAGGAGCCTGGTAAAAGCACTAGTCACCCCTTATATCAACGGGTACGGAGACCTGTTTTTTGCATTTCCAATATGGCGCCGGACACCAAACTAATCCTGAATGAAAAAAAAAGGTAAAATTTGGACTAGTGAAGCACATTTTATGCACGCTGTGGCAATTGCAATTTGCATTAAAAAGAATCTGCTAACAACTACTACCTACGACCACACCTGACTCCTTTTTTTATTATGCTCAGCAGATTAAAAACATACCATTCTTCTAGTCATATCACACGACATGTCAAAATGCTGCATGGAGAATGGCAGTGTGCAAAGTCATAATCTTAGTGAACCTATAAGTGCCTTACATTTTCTAAAATAAACAAAAATACTGAGACAAAAAAAAAAAAGGAAAGAGAACATATGTCATCCTTTTGAACAATAGATTACATTTAAGGCATTGATTTGAGAAACCCAGAGATAATTTTTTGCAAACTGGAAATCTAAAAAAAACTGGATTAGACACCCGGTACACTTATTTATCCTTAGGCCTTATTAGCAGAGGCTCCAGGACCCTCAACAAAACCAGCAGCAGGAAAGAGGACATATGGCATCCTTTAGAAAAACAGATTTCTGGAAAGGCATTGATTTCAGAAACACAGAGATCATTAGTTGCAACCGTGAAATCTAAAAAAACTTAGATTATACACCCAGTACACTTCTTTATCCTTAAGCCTTTTTAGCAGAGGCTCCAGGACCCTCCATAAAACCAGCAGCATGAAAGAGGACATATGGCATCCTTTTGAAAATTAGATTACAGGAAAGGCATTGATTTTAGAAACACAGAGATCATTAGTTGCAACCGTGAAATCTCAAAAAACATAGATTATACACCCAGTACACTTCTTTATCCTTCAGCCTTTTTATAAGAGGCTCCCGGAGCCTCAACAGAAACAACAGCATGAAAGAGGACATATGGCATCCTTGTGACTAATAGATTACAGGAAAGGCATTGATTTTAGAAACCCTGGGATAATTTGTTGCAACCATGAAATCTAAAAAAAGATTGATTAGACACCCAGTACACTTATTTATCCTTAGGCCTTTTTAGCAGAGGCTCCAGGACCCTCCACAAAACCAGCAGCATGAAAGAGGACATATGGCATCCTTTTGAAAATTAGATTACAGGAAAGGCATTGATTTTAGAAACACAGAGATCCTTAGTTGCAACTGTGAAATCTAAAAAAACATAGATTATACACCCAGTACACTTCTTTATCCTTAGGCCTTTTTAGCAGAGGCTCCAGGACCCTCCACGAAACCAGCAGCATGAAAGAGGACATATGGCATCCTTTTGAAAATTAGATTACAGGAAAGGCATTGATTTTAGAAACACAGAGATCATTAGTTGCAACCGTGAAATCTCAAAAAACATAGATTATACACCCAGTACACTTCTTTATCCTTCGGCCTTTTTATAAGAGGCTACCGGAGCCTCAACAGAAACAACAGCATGAAAGAGGACATATGGCATCCTTGTGACTAATAGATTACAGGAAAGGCATTGATTTTAGAAACCCTGGGATAATTTGTTGCAACCGTGAAATCTAAAAAAAGATTGATTAGACACCCAGTACACTTATTTATCCTTAGGCCTTTTTAGCAGAGGCTCCAGGACCCTCCACAAAACCAGCAGCATGAAAGAGGACATATGGCATCCTTTTGAAAATTAGATTACAGGAAAGGCATTGATTTTAGAAACACAGAGATCATTAGTTGCAACCGTGAAATCTAAAAAAACATAGATTATACACCCAGTACACTTCTTTATCCTTAGATCTTTTTAGCAGAGGCTCCAGGACCCTCCACAAAACCAGCAGCATGAAAGAGGACATATGGCATCCTTTTGAAAATTAGATTACAGGAAAGGCATTGATTTTAGAAACACAGAGATCCTTAGTTGCAACCGTGAAATCTAAAAAAACATAGATTATACACCCAGTACACTTCTTTATCCTTAGGCCTTTTTAGCAGAGGCTCCAGGACCCTCCACAAAACCAGCAGCATGAAAGAGGACATATGGCATCCTTTTGAAAATTAGATTACAGGAAAGGCATTGATTTTAGAAACACAGAGATCATTAGTTGCAACCGTGAAATCTCAAAAAACATAGATTATACACCCAGTACACTTCTTTATCCTTAGGCCTTTTTATAAGAGGCTCCCGGAGCCTCAACAGAAACAACAGCATGAAAGAGGACATATGGCATCCTTGTGACTAATAGATTACAGGAAAGGCATTGATTTTAGAAACCCTGGGATAATTTGTTGCAACCGTGAAATCTAAAAAAAGATTGATTAGACACCCAGTACACTTATTTATCCTTAGGCCTTTTTAGCAGAGGCTCCAGGACCCTCCACAAAACCAGCAGCATGAAAGAGGACATATGGCATCCTTTTGAAAATTAGATTACAGGAAAGGCATTGATTTTAGAAAAACAGAGATCATTAGTTGCAACCGTGAAATCTAAAAAAACATAGATTATACACCCAGTACACTTCTTTATCCTTAGACCTTTTTAGCAGAGGCTCCAGGACCCTCCACAAAACCAGCAGCATGAAAGAGGACATATGGCATCCTTTTGAAAATTACATTACATGAAAGGCATTGATTTTAGAAACACAGAGATCATTAGTTACAACCGTGAAATCTAAAAAAACATGGATTATACACCCAGTATACTTCTTTATCCTTAGGCCTTTTTATAAGAGGCTCCCGGAGCCTAAACAGAAACAACAGCATGAAAGAGGACATATGGAAAGGCATTGATTTTAGAAACACAGAGATCATTAGTTGCAACCGGGAAATCTCAAAAAACATAGATTATACACCCAGTACACTTCTTTATCCTTCGGCCTTTTTATAAGAGGCTCCCGGAGCCTCAACAGAAACAACAGCATGAAAGAGGACATATGGCATCCTTGTGACTAATAGATTACAGGAAAGGCATTGATTTTAGAAACCCTGGGATAATTTGTTGCAACCGTGAAATCTAAAAAAAGATTGATTAGACACCCAGTACACTTATTTATCCTTAGGCCTTTTTAGCAGAGGCTCCAGGACCCTCCACAAAACCAGCAGCATGAAAGAGGACATATGGCATCCTTTTGAAAATTAGATTACAGGAAAGGCATTGATTTTAGAAACACAGAGATCATTAGTTGCAACCGTGAAATCTAAAAAAACATAGATTATACACCCAGTACACTTCTTTATCCTTAGACCTTTTTAGCAGAGGCTCCAGGACCCTCCACAAAACCAGCAGCATGAAAGAGGACATATGGCATCCTTTTGAAAATTAGATTACAGGAAAGGCATTGATTTTAGAAACACAGAGATCCTTAGTTGCAACGGTGAAATCTAAAAAAACATAGATTATACACCCAGTACACTTCTTTATCCTTAGGCCTTTTTAGCAGAGGCTCCAGGACCCTCCACAAAACCAGCAGCATGAAAGTGGACATATGGCATCCTTTTGAAAATTAGATTACAGGAAAGGCATTGATTTTAGAAACACAGAGATCATTAGTTGCAACCGTGAAATCTCAAAAAACATAGATTATACACCCAGTACACTTCTTTATCCTTCAGCCTTTTTATAAGAAGCTCCCGGAGCCTCAACAGAAACAACAGCATGAAAGAGGACATATAGCATCCTTGTGACTAATAGATTACAGGAAAGGCATTGATTTTAGAAACCCTGGGATAATTTGTTGCAACCGTGAAATCTAAAAAAAGATTGATTAGACACCCAGTACACTTATTTATCCTTAGGCCTTTTTAGCAGAGGCTCCAGGACCCTCCACAAAACCAGCAGCATGAAAGAGGACATATGGCATCCTTTTGAAAATTAGATTACATGAAAGGCATTGATTTTAGAAACACAGAGATCATTAGTTGCAACCGTGAAATCTAAAAAAACATGGATTATACACCCAGTATACTTCTTTATCCTTAGGCCTTTTTATAAGAGGCTCCCGGAGCCTCAACAGAAACAACAGCATGAAAGAGGACATATGGCATCCTTGTGACTAATAGATTACAGGAAAGGCATTGATTTCAGAAACCCTGGGATAATTTGTTGCGACCGTGAAATCTAAAAAAAGATTGATTAGACACGCAGTACACTTATTTATCCTTAGGCCTTTTTTTAGCAGAGGCTCCAGGACCCTCCACAAAACCAGCAGCAGGAAAGAGGACATATGGCATCCTTTTGAAAATTAGATTACAGGAAAGGCATTGATTTTAGAAACCCAGAGATAATTTGTTGCAAACGGGAATTTGAATCAAACAAATGATTCGATGGACACCCAGTACACTTCTCTCTCCTTCGGCCTTTTTATAAGAGGGTCCAGGACCCTCAAAAAAAAGACCAGCAGGAAAGAGGAAGTATGGCATCCTTTTGAACAATAGAGTACAGGTACAGCATTGATTTTACAAACCCAGAGATAATTTTGGTCAAATGTGAAATAGAAAAAAAAATTGAGTGGACACCCAGTACACCTCTTTCTCCTTAGGCCTTTTTATAAGAGGGTCCAGGACCCTCAAACAAAATACCAGCAGGAAAGAGAACATATGGCATCCTTTTGAACAATAGAGTACTGGTACGGCATTGATTTTAGAAACCTACAGATAGTTTTTTTGAAAAGTGAAATAGCCCCGAAAACCATGCTTGGACTCCCACTCCAGGTCGTTCTCCTTCAGCTTTTTTATAAGAGGGTCCAGCACCCTCAACAGAAACTAATGCAGGAAACACCACCACATATGCCATCCTTTTGCACAAGCGAGTACAGGTATGGCATCCATTTTAGAAACCCAGAGATAATTGAGAGGAACCAGGAACATTTTTCTAAAAATTTGATGGGCCACCCATTACAGGTCGTTCTCCTTCAGCCTTTTTATACCATGGGCCACGACCCGCAACAGGCACAACAGCATGAAACACCACATATGCCACCCTTTTGCACAATAGAGTACAGGTATGGCATAGATGGAACACAGAGATAATTTAGAGCAACCAAGAGACGGATAAAGATGCTTGGTCGGTCCTCCTCCTTCAAATTTGTGGCATTTTGCGTTCAATTTAATGGTCCACCAGATATGAGTGGTTTGCTAATGCTAAGTTGTACAATTCGTAACAGTTTAATCACTATTGTTGTTATGCACTGTTATGTGCCTTATTTTTTATATTTGAGTTTTGTACCCACAGAGCTGCAGCACAGGCCAGAAAAATTAGGAATGTACAAATGACTGAAAAAATTGGGTATTGTTGTAGCAGCGGCCAGAAAAATTGATGTTTGTAAAAAATTTAAAAAGTGCCCTAAAAGCCTGTGGCTTGAACACTAGTTGTTGGCGGAAAAGTCAAGCAGGTCATCTGGCTTTATAACCCAAAAAAAAAGGCCAGCCTGTGTACCAGTTGTAGCCCAAGCCAGCTCATCTCATCATCAGGCCTTTTTTATTCAAATGTATCGCCCAATGTCAGTCCCTTCGGGATCCAGCCCTCATTCATTTTTATAAAAGTGAGATAGTCAAAGCTTTTTTGACCTAGGCGACTCTTCTCAGTGACAAAACCTCCTGCTGCACTGAAAGTCCTTTCGGACAGGACACTTGAAGCGGGGCAGGCCAGAAGTTCCATTGCAAATTGGGATAGCTCAGGCCACAAGTCCAGCCTGCACACCCAGTAGTCAAAGGGTCCATCGCTCCTGAGAGTGTCGAGATCCGCAGTTAAAGCTAGGTAGTCTGCTACCTGTCGCTTGAGTCTTTCTCTAAGGCTAAATCCGAAAGGCTCTGATGGTGCATGGGAGTTAAAAAGGTACGCATGTCCTCCATCAACAAGACGTCAGGAAAGCGCCCGGTCCTTGCCGCCGAGGTCGTGGGAGGAGGATTAATTTCATCTCTTCCCCTGTTACATTCCCGTGGTGCTGTGACATCACCCTTATACGCTGTGTAAAGCATAGTTTTTAATTTATTATGAAAATGCTCCATCCTTTCCGACTTGCGGGAATTTGGTAACATTTCAGGCACTTTATGCTTATACCGGGGGTCGAGGAGCGTGGACACCCAGTACAGGTCGTTCTCCTTCAGCTTTTTTATACGAGGGTCCCTCAACAGGCACGACAGCATGAAAGAACCCATTTGAACAAGGTTGGATGCTGAGCTAATCATGTCCCGTTCCTCCTCCTCACTGATCTCACTGATGGTATCTTCTTCCCCCCAGCCACGTACAACACCACGGGTACCAGAGAGGTGACAACAACGAGCACCCTGGGATGACTGTTGTGCTCGGTCTTCCTCCTCCTCCTCCTCCTCCTCAAAGCCACATTCCTCCTCTGACTCCTCTTCCTCACAATCCTCTTCCTGCGTTGCCGCAGGTCCAGCAAGCGATGCTGATTCGGCTGTTCGTGGGGGTGATGGACACCACAACTCTCCCGCTTCCTCTTCACGCTCATCTACTGCCTGATCCAGCACTCTTCGCAGGGCACGCTCCAGGAAGAAAGCAAATGGTATGATGTCGCTGATGGTGCCTTCAGTGCGACTGACAAGGTTTGTCACCTCCTCAAAAGGACGCATGAGCCTACAGGCATTGCGCATGAGCGTCCAGTAATTTGGAAAAAATATCACCAGAGGCTGTCCTAGCACCCTGGTCATACAAATACTCATTAACAGCTTTTTCTTGTTGGAGCAGGCGGTCAAACATTAGGAGTGTTGAATTCCACCGTGTCGGGCTGTCGCAAATCAAGCGCCTCACTGTCAGGTTGTTTCAACGCTGGATATCGGACAAGTGCGCCATGGCCGTGTAGGAACACCTGAAATGGCCACACACCTTCCTGGCCTGATTCAGGACGTCCTGTAATCCTGGGTACTTATGGACAAATCTTGTACAATTAGATTACACACATGTGCCATGCACGGCACATGTGTCAACTTGCCCAATTTCAATGCCGCCACCAAATTACTTCCATTGTCAGAAACAACCTTGCCAATCTCCAGTTGGTGCGGAGTCAGCCACTGATCCACCTGTGAGTTCAGGGCGGTCAGGAGTTCTGGTGCGGTGTGACTCTCCGCTTTCAGGCAAGTCAACCCCAAGACGGCGTGACACTGCCGTACCCGGTATGTAGCATAGTACCTGGGGAGCTGGGGGGGTGCCATAGATGTGGAGCAAGACGTAGAAGTTGAAGAGGACTCAGCTGAGGAAGAGGTTATGGAAGAGGATGGCGTAGGAGGAGTAGAGGAGGTAGCAGCAGGCCTGCCTGCAAGTCGTGGCGGTGTCACCAACTCTTCTGCAGAGCCACGCATTCCATGCTTGTCAGAAGTCAGCAGGTTTACCCAATGCGCAGTGTAGGTGATATACCTGCCCTGACCATGCTTTGCAGACCAGCTATCTGTGGTCATATGGACCCTTGCCCCAACGCTGTGTGCCAGACATGCCATAACTTCCTTTCTCACAACAGAGTACAGGTTTGGGATTGCCTTTTGTGAAAAGAAATTTCTGCCAGGTACCTTCCACTGCGGTGTCCCAATAGATACAAATTTTTTGAAAGCATCAGACTCCACCAGCTTGTATGGTAAAAGATGGCGGGCTAAGAGTTCAGACAAGCCAGCTGTCAGACACCGGGCAAGGGGGTGACTTTGAGAAATTGGCTTCTTACGCTCAAACATGTCCTTGACAGACACCTGACTGTGGGCAGATGACCAGGAACTGCTACGTAAGAGAGACTGAGTGGAGGATGGTTGAGAGGGGGCAAGGAGGACAGCACTGGTTGACATGGCTGAAGATGATGGAGCAGGAGGAGGAGGGCGGCTTTCACTTTGTGTGCTGCTTCTACTCATGTGTTCTTCCCATCGGCCTTTGTGATGGGAGACCATGTGCCTTCGCAAAGCAGTTGTACCTAGGTGGCTGTTGGACTTCCCACGACTCAGTTTCTTTTGGCACAGGTTGCAAATGGCATCGCTGTTGTCAGAGGCAGACACACACAAAAAATGCCACACTGCTGAGCTCTGCGATGACGGCATTCTGGTGGTGGCAACAGCATGCGTTGATGGGCATCGGCGTGCTGTCTGGCTGACCCCTGGTGACGATGCATGCTGTCTGACTGTGCCACTAGCTCCTTGAGATGACCTCCCCGTGCTTCCAAATCGTCTCCTCCTCCTCCTCCTCTCTGTCTCCCCATCTGAACTTTCCCCCTCTTCTTCTTCTCTTCTAGCAGGCACCCACGTGACATCCACCGACACATCATCATCAACCGCTTCACTTGTATCTGAAACATCAAGAAAGGAAGCAGCAGCGGGTACATCATCATCATCATCATCACACCGTACCTCCATGTCGGTAATGCTGCCTGACTGAGACTGATCACTATTATCTACATCCTCTGTCAATGATGGTTGCGCATCACTCATTTCTTCTAAATGATGTGTCAATAACTCCTGTGACAGATCAAGTGAAGTGGCTGTGGTGCTAGTGTTGGTGGTGGCAACAGGCGGGGGAGTGGCACTGGTCACTTGAGACCTGCCCAAAGCACAGCTGGATTTAGATGGTGCGTCAAGGTTAGGAGGACTAGCAGCGGAAGCTGAAGAAGATTGGGTGTCCTGTGTTAGCCATTCAACTAGGTCCTCCTCAGAAGTTTTTGCGTCCCCCCTGGCACCCGGCGTCTGAACAATGTGCATATTTGTAGGGTCTAAAGGAATTACAGCACCACGACCACGACCATGGAACCTGCAGGGGTGGCCTGCCTCTGCCTGTCATTTTTTTTAAATGGACACTAACAATACTATTACACCAATTGAGTGGTGGCACTGTGAAAGTGGGCACAGTATACGCTGTGAGACTGCCAACAACAAAAAAGACAGATGTTTTAAAAATCACAAATTGTTAGTTTTTTAAAATTTTACAAGTACTGTGGCAACAAATATGATTGTTTGGCACTAGTTGGCAAATGTGCCTGTCTGCCAGACACGCTGGGAGAAAGGAAACTGCAATTCAATGGCACTAGGAGACTGAAGAATCACAGTCAAAACAGTTATGATTAACAAAAATTCCAATCCTGTTACAATAAATATGAGTGGTGGCACTAATTGGCTAGTTGGGACTGGCACACAGGCAGGCAGGCAGGAGGAAAATGCAATTCAAGGGCACTAGTAGACTGCAGATTAACAGTCAAAACAGTGATGATTGACAAATTTTGCAATACTGTTAAAAGAAATATGATTGCTGGCACTAATTGGATAGTTGGGCCTGGCACAGAAAAGTGCAATTCAATGGCACAAGCAAACTGAGGATTAAGATTGACAGTCAAAATTTTTTTAATTTTAATTAGTGACTATACTGTAGACAACAATTATGATTGGTGTAAATAGTTGGCAAGATGGCCTGGCACAAAAGGCTGGCAGGCAGGAGGTAAATGCAATTCAAGGACACTAGGAGACTGATTACTGACAGTCAAAACAGTGATGATTGACAATTTTTGCAATACTGTTAAAAGAAATATGATTGCTGGCAATAATTGGCTAGGTGGGCCGGGCAGACAGCAGGCTGCAATTCAGGAGGAAAGTGCAATTCACTGGCACCAGTAAACTGAGGATTCACAAAAACTATTAACAAAAATTATAATTTTTAATTACTAAGAATACTGTGACAACAAATATGATTGGTGTAAATATTTTTCAAGTAGGCCTGGCACACAGGCTTGGAAGGCTGTAGAAAAGTGCAATTCTAGGGCACGAGCAAACTGAGGATTAAGATCATCAACAATCAAGAATTTTTTAATTTTAATTAGTAACTATACTGTGACCAAAAATTATGATTGGTGTAAATAGTTGGCAAGACGGCCTGGCACAAAAGGATGGCAGGCAGGAGGTAGATGCAATTCAAAGACACTAGGAGACTGATTACTGACAGTCAAAACAGTGATGATTGACAATTTTTGCAATACTGTTAAAAGAAATATGATTGCTGGCAACAAATGGCTAGGTGGGCCTGGCTCACAGCAGGCTGCAAGGCAGGAGGAAAGTGCTATTCAATGGCACCAGCAAACTGAGGATTCACAACAACTATTAACAAAAATTTAAATTTTTATTTATTAAGAATACTGTCACAACAAATATGATTGGTGTAAATATTTTTCAAGTAGGCCTGGCACACAGTCTTGCAAGGAAGTAAAAAAGTGCAATTCTAGGGCACGAGCAAACTGAGGATTAAGATCATCAACAATCAAGAATTTTTTAATTTTAATTAGTAACTATACTGTGACAACAATTATGATTGGTGTAAATAGTTGGCAAGATGGCCTGGCACAAAAGGCTGGCAGGCAGGAGGTAGATGCAATTCAAGGACACTAGGAGACTGATTACTGACAGTCAAAACAGTGATGATTGACAATTTTTTGCAATACTGTTAAAAGAAATATGATTGCTGGCAACAATTGGCTAGGTGGGCATGGCTCACAGCAGGCTGCAAGGCAGGAGGAAAGTGCTATTCAATGGCACCAGCAAACTAAGGATTCACAACAACTATTACCAAAAATTTTAATTTTTAATTATTAGAATACTGTCACAACAAATATGATTGGTGTAAATATTTTTCAAGTAGGCCTGGCACACAGGCTTGGAAGGCTGTAGAAAAGTGCAATTCTAGGGCACGAGCAAACTGAGGATTAAGATCATCAGCAATCAAGAATTTTTTAATTTTAATTAGTAACTATACTGTGACCAATAATTATGATTGGTGTAAATAGTTGGCAAGACGGCCTGGCACAAAAGGCTGGCAGGCAGGAGGTAGATGCAATTCAAGGACACTAGGAGACTGATTACTGACAGTCAAAACAGTGATGATTGACAATTTTTGCAATACTGTTAAAAGAAATATGATTGCTGGCAACAAATGGCTAGGTGGGCCTGGCTCACAGCAGGCTGCAAGGCAGGAGGAAAGTGCTATTCAATGGCACCAGCAAACTGAGGATTCACAACAACTATTAACAAAAATTTTAATTTTTAATTATTAAGAATACTGTCACAACAAATATTATTGGTGTAAATATTTTTCAAGTAGGCCTGGCACACAGGCTTGGAAGGCTGTAGAAAAGTGCAATTCTAGGGCACGAGCAAACTGAGGATTAAGATCATCAACAATCAAGAATTTTTTAATTTTAATTAGTAACTATACTGTGACCAAAAATTATGATTGGTGTAAATAGTTGGCAAGACGGCCTGGCACAAAAGGATGGCAGGCAGGAGGTAGATGCAATTCAAAGACACTAGGAGACTGATTACTGACAGTCAAAACAGTGATGATTGACAATTTTTGCAATACTGTTAAAAGAAATATGATTGCTGGCAACAAATGGCTAGGTGGGCCTGGCTCACAGCAGGCTGCAAGGCAGGAGGAAAGTGCTATTCAATGGCACCAGCAAACTGAGGATTCACAACAACTATTAACAAAAATTTAAATTTTTATTTATTAAGAATACTGTCACAACAAATATGATTGGTGTAAATATTTTTCAAGTAGGCCTGGCACACAGTCTTGCAAGGAAGTAAAAAAGTGCAATTCTAGGGCACGAGCAAACTGAGGATTAAGATCATCAACAATCAAGAATTTTTTAATTTTAATTAGTAACTATACTGTGACAACAATTATGATTGGTGTAAATAGTTGGCAAGATGGCCTGGCACAAAAGGCTGGCAGGCAGGAGGTAAATGCAATTCAAGGACACTAGGAGACTGATTACTGACAGTCAAAACAGTGATGATTGACAATTTTTGCAATACTGTTAAAAGAAATATGATTGCTGGCAATAATTGGCTAGGTGGGGCAGGCACACAGCAGGCTGCAAGGCAGGAGGAAAGTGCTATTCACTGGCACCAGCAAACTGAGGATTCACAACAACTATTAACAAAAAATTTAATTTTTAATTACTAAGAATACTATCACAACAAATATGATTGGTGTAAATATTTTTCAAGTAGGCCTGGCACACAGGCTTGGAAGGCTGTAGAAAAGTGCAATTCTAGGGCACGAGCAAACTGAGGATTAAGATCATCAACAATCAAGAATTTTTTAATTTTAATTAGTAACTATACTGTGACAAAAAAATTATGATTGGTGTAAATAGTTGGCAAGACGGCCTGGCACAAAAGGCTGGCAGGCAGAAGGTAGATGCAATTCAAGGACACTAGGAGACTGATTACTGACAGTCAAAACAGTGATGATTGACCATTTTTGCAATACTGTTAAAAAAAATATGATTGCTGGCAACAATTGGCTAGGTGGGCCTGGCTCACAGCAGGCTGCAAGGCAGCAGGAAAGTGCTATTCAATGGCACCAGCAAACTGAGGATTCTCAACAACTATTACCAACAATTTTAATTTTTAATTATTAGAATACTGTCACAACAAATATGATTGGTGTAAATATTTTTCAAGTAGGCCTGGCACACAGGCTTGGAAGGCTGTAGAAAAGTGCAATTCTAGGGCACGAGCAAACTGAGGATTAAGATCATCAGCAATCAAGAATTTTTTAATTTTAATTAGTAACTATACTGTGACCAATAATTATGATTGGTGTAAATAGTTGGCAAGACGGCCTGGCACAAAAGGCTGGCAGGCAGGAGGTAGATGCAATTCAAGGACGCTAGGAGACTGATTACTGACAGTCAAAACAGTGATGATTGACAATTTTTGCAATACTGTTAAAAGAAATATGATTGCTGGCAACAAATGGCTAGGTGGGCCTGGCTCACAGCAGGCTGCAAGGCAGGAGGAAAGTGCTATTTAATGGCACCAGCAAACTGAGGATTCACAACAACTATTAACAAAAATTTTAATTTTTAATTATTAAGAATACTGTCACAACAAATATAATTGGTGTAAATATTTTTCAAGTAGGCCTGGCACACAGGCTTGGAAGGCTGTAGAAAAGTTCAATTCTAGGGCACGAGCAAACTGAGGATTAAGATCATCAACAATCAAGATTTTTTTAATTTTAATTAGTAACTATACTGTGACCAAAAATTATGATTGGTGTAAATAGTTGGCAAGACGACCTGGCACAAAAGGCTGGCAGGCAGGAGGTAGATGCAATTCAAAGACACTAGGAGACTGATTACTGACAGTCAAAACAGTGATGATTGACAATTTTTGCAATACTGTTAAAAGAAATATGATTGCTGGCAACAAATGGCTAGGTGCGCCTGGCTCACAGCAGGCTGCAAGGCAGGAGGAAAGTGCTATTCAATGGCACCAGCAAACTGAGGATTCACAACAACTATTAACAAAAATTTTAATTTTTAATTATTAAGAATACTGTCACAACAAATATGATTGGTGCAAATATTTTTCAAGTAGGCCTGGCACACAGTCTTGCAAGGAAGTAAAAAAGTGCAATTCTAGGGCACGAGCAAACTGAGGATTAAGATCATCAACAATCAAGCATTTTTTAATTTTAATTAGTAACTATACTGTGACAACAATTATGATTGGTGTAAATAGTTGGCAAGACAGCCTGGCACAAAAGGCTGGCAGGCAGGAGGTAAATGCAATTCAAGGACACTAGGAGACTGATTACTGACAGTCAAAACAGTGATGATTGACAATTTTTGCAATACTGTTAAAAGAAATATGATTGCTGGCAATAATTGGCTATGTGGGGCGGGCACACAGCAGGCTGCAAGGCAGGAGGAAAGTGCTATTCACTGGCACCAGCAAACTGAGGATTCTCCACAACTATTAACAAAAATTTTAATTTTTAATTACTAAGAATACTATCACAACAAATATGATTGGTGTAAATATTTTTCAAGTAGGCCTGGCACACAGGCTTGGAAGGCAGTAGAAAAGTGCAATTCTAGGGCACGAGCAAACTGAGGATTAAGATCATCAACAATCAAGAATTTTTTAATTTTAATTAGTAACTATACTGTGACCAAAAATTATGATTGGTGTAAATAGTTGGCAAGACGACCTGGCACAAAAGGCTGGCAGGCAGGAGGTAGATGCAATTCAAGGACACTAGGAGACTGATTACTGACAGTCAAAACAGTGATGATTGACAATTTTTGCAATACTGTTAAAAGAAATATGATTGCTGGCAACAAATGGCTAGGTGGGCCTGGCTCACAGCAGGCTGCAAGGCAGGAGGAAAGTGCTATTCAATGGCACCAGCAAACTGAGGATTCTCAACAACTATTACCAACAATTTTAATTTTTAATTATTAGAATACTGTCACAACAAATATGATTGGTGTAAATATTTTTCAAGTAGGCCTGGCACACAGGCTTGGAAGGCTGTAGAAAAGTGCAATTCTAGGGCACGAGCAAACTGAGGATTAAGATCATCAGCAATCAAGAATTTTTTAATTTTAATTAGTAACTATACTGTGACCAATAATTATGATTGGTGTAAATAGTTGGCAAGACGGCCTGGCACAAAAGGCTGGCAGGCAGGAGGTAGATGCAATTCAAGGACGCTAGGAGACTGATTACTGACAGTCAAAACAGTGATGATTGACAATTTTTGCAATACTGTTAAAAGAAATATGATTGCTGGCAACAAATGGCTAGGTGGGCCTGGCTCACAGCAGGCTGCAAGGCAGGAGGAAAGTGCTATTCAATGGCACCAGCAAACTGAGGATTCACAACAACTATTAACAAAAATTTTAATTTTTAATTATTAAGAATACTGTCACAACAAATATGATTGGTGTAAATATTTTTCAAGTAGGCCTGGCACACAGGCTTGGAAGGCTGTAGAAAAGTGCAATTCTAGGGCACGAGCAAACTGAGGATTAAGATCATCAACAATCAAGATTTTTTTAATTTTAATTAGTAACTATACTGTGACCAAAAATTATGATTGGTGTAAATAGTTGGCAAGACGACCTGGCACAAAAGGCTGGCAGGCAGGAGGTAGATGCAATTCAAAGACACTAGGAGACTGATTACTGACAGTCAAAACAGTGATGATTGACAATTTTTGCAATACTGTTAAAAGAAATATGATTGCTGGCAACAAATGGCTAGGTGGGCCTGGCTCACAGCAGGCTGCAAGGCAGGAGGAAAGTGCTATTCAATGGCACCAGCAAACTGAGGATTCACAACAACTATTAACAACAATTTTAATTTTTAATTATTAAGAATACTGTCACAACAAATATGATTGGTGCAAATATTTTTCAAGTAGGCCTGGCACACAGTCTTGCAAGGAAGTAAAAAAGTGCAATTCTAGGGCACGAGCAAACTGAGGATTAAGATCATCAACAATCAAGCATTTTTTAATTTTAATTAGTAACTATACTGTGACAACAATTATGATTGGTGTAAATAGTTGGCAAGACAGCCTGGCACAAAAGGCTGGCAGGCAGGAGGTAAATGCAATTCAAGGACACTAGGAGACTGATTACTGACAGTCAAAACAGTGATGATTGACAATTTTTGCAATACTGTTAAAAGAAATATGATTGCTGGCAATAATTGGCTATGTGGGGCGGGCACACAGCAGGCTGCAAGGCAGGAGGAAAGTGCTATTCACTGGCACCAGCAAACTGAGGATTCTCCACAACTATTAACAAAAATTTTAATTTTTAATTACTAAGAATACTATCACAACAAATATGATTGGTGTAAATATTTTTCAAGTAGGCCTGGCACACAGGCTTGGAAGGCAGTAGAAAAGTGCAATTCTAGGGCACAAGCAAACTGAGGATTAAGATCATCAACAATCAAGAATTTTTTAATTTTAATTAGTAACTATACTGTGACAAAAAATTATGATTGGTGTAAATAGTTGGCACAAAAGGCTGGCAGGCAGGAGGTAGATGCAATTCAAGGACACTAGGAGACTGATTACTGACAGTCAAAACAGTGATGATTGACCATTTTTGCAATACTGTTAAAAAAAATATGATTGCTGGCAACAATTGGCTAGGTGGGCCTGGCTCACAGCAGGCTGCAAGGCAGCAGGAAAGTGCTATTCAATGGCACCAGCAAACTGAGGATTCTCAACAACTATTACCAACAATTTTAATTTTTAATTATTAAGAATACTGTCACAACAACTATGATTGGTGTAAATATTTTTCAAGTAGGCCTGGTACACAGGCTTGGAAGGCAGTAAAAAAGTGCAATTCTAGGGCACGAGCAAACTGAGGATTAAGATCAGCAATCAAAATTTTTTTAATTTTAATTAGTAACTATACTGTCTGTGACAACAATTAAGATTGGTGTAAATAGTTGGCTAGACGGCCTGGCACAAAAGGCTGGCAGTGGCAGACAGGAGGTAAATGCAATTCAATGGCACTAGGAGACTGGGAGACTGAATATTTGCAGTCCAAAAAATTATGATTTTTATTTTTTTATATACTGTTACAAGAATTGTGATTGGTGCCACTAATTGGCTAGTTGGGCCTGGTACACAGGCTGGCAGATATGAGTCGTGGATGGTAGGTAGGGCAGCAATTTAACACAGTATGCTGTGTAAGTGACAAAAACACAGGCCTGATAGAAAATTAAGTTAGATTACACTAGCAAAATATTTTAAAATTTTAGATTTTAATATTAAAATTATGTTAAGAAGTGCAATGCACATATGACTCTATGAGTGGTCGCACTGGCTGGCTGCTACATAGGGCAGCAATTAACAACAGTATGCTGTGTAAGTCAGATAGACAGTTAGACACAGGCCTGATAGAAAATACAATTAGATTACACTAGCATAATGATTTAAAGACTTTTTTTTGAAATTTAAAGAAAAAGGTTAAGCACATACATATGAGTGGTGGCTGATAGCCTTGGAAGGGCAGCTATTAAAACAGTAGGCTCTGTAAGTCGGATACACACACGCCTGATAGAAAATACTATTAGATTACACTAGAAAAATGATTGAAATTATTTTTTGGGGGAGGGAATTAAAAAAAGGTTAAACACATATGAGTCGTGGCTCATAGACTAGGGAGGGCAGCAAGTAAACACAGTAGGCTCTGTATGTTCAGGAAAACACACAGGCCGGATAGAAAATTATATTAGATTACACTAGCAAACAAATTTAAACTTTTTTTTTTTATATTAAAATTAAGGTGAAGAAGAATAGATATGAGTGCTGGGTGGCTGCCTGGCACAGACCAATTAACCAAAAGACTGAAAAAAATGAGGTATATTAATGCTGAGTGAGCCTGACAGACACAGGCCTGATAGTAAATGTAATTAGATTACACTAGCAAAATATATATATATATATATATTTTTTTTTAAAATTTAAAATAATGTTATAAACGGGTATTAACACTGGTGGCTGCTGGCTGGCACAGAGCAATGAACCAGAGTATATGCTGTGTGACACTGGCCTGATAGAAAATGAAAAAAAATTACACTAGAAAAATAATTAAATTTTTTGGTTAGTTAAATTTAAACTAATGTTGTTAGGGAGATATCAGTGGTGGCAGTAATCACAGCATATGCTGTGAGCCTTAAACACACAGCCTGAAAGCCAGGCAAATGCTAATAAAAAAAAACGGAAAAAAAAAAAAACGGCACGAAATATAGCCCTAAAAAGGGCTTTTTGGGGTGCTGTGCTTGCAGCAGAGATGAGTGGAGTCCTTCTGGACTGTAAATACACTAGCCTAGCTATGTTTTTCCTATTAATGTCAGGAGCAAAAACACAAAACTCTCATTAAGAAAGCAAGGTCGTTATGAGTCTAAAATGGCGGATTCCGAGTAGCTGGGAGAGTCTGTGAGGGAGTGTCTGATGTTGATTGGCTCTAATGTGTCAGGCGGCTGTGACATAAAGGGTCAAAGTTTCCACAATGATGACACATAGGGGCGGATCAAACATCGCCATGTGTAAGCCCACAAACGCGAACGTGAACAAGCTATGTTCGCTGTGAACCGTTCGCGGGCGAACAGTTCGGGACATCACTATATATATATATATATATATATATATATATATATATATATATATATATATATATATATATATATATATATATATATATATATATATATATATATATATATATACATACCAGCCACACCTTTAAAATGCCAGCTGAATGAGAACCCTATTCAACCCCAAAGGCAACATATTTAAGGAATCTAGTTTTAAATTTCATAACAGGACACTGAAGGGTTAGTTGTTAAGTGTATTTAGTTTTATTTATTATACTGAAAACATGGGAAATATAATTATACTGGCTTTTTAAAAGAATATGTTCTAGTGCCCTGTGAAAATTATGTTTATATCACATCCAATCTGCAGGGCAGCAGTTGAGATTTATTTAAACATGTAAATTCTTTTTCAGCTGCTCTAGCAACACAATATCTAATGTGCAGAATATTATTTCCAGACAGCACACCCACTATTCCCTACATATAAATTTGCAAGTATGTATTTTACTTAATGGTTACCATGTTGTCTATTGAGCCAGATGCCGTGCCAAACATGAATGAGGTAAAAGTCCTAATATGCTCACTAATTTCACTTCCTTTAACAACTCTTTTTTATTAGAAATGATTTATTAATGTTTAACAGAGAAGCACATAATATGTGCTTAATGGTTTTAATAATAAGTCTTGGAACATATCCCATAACCTCAAATTCTGTACATATTTGAGAGCTGCTAATCTTTTTTTATAATCAATAGATGTACTGCTATATGTAGCCTTTATATTTGATGAATGCAAGATAAATACTTTCAGGTAATGTAAAGTTGTTTTCAAGCATTCTACACAGTAATATTTTAAAGGAACACTCAAGTCAGAATTAAACTTTCATGATTCAGATAGAGCAGGCAATTTTAAACAGCTTTCTAATTTAATTTAAAAAATGTGCACAGTCCTACACTTTTTGAGTCACCAGCTCCTACTGAGCATGTGCAAGAAGTCACAGAATATACGTATATGCATTTGTGATTGGCTGATGGCTGTCACATGATACAGGGGGAGTGAAAAAAGACATAACTTTAAAAATTGTCTGGAAAAAAATCTACTACTTAATTTTTTTTCTTTTCTTGTAATATAGGGCGGCTTAGGTCTTAGGTTAGTTCACTGGGGATTAGCGGTTATCGGATTGTTTTGGGGTTATTTTGTGGGAGGTGTTGTTTAAGTGAGTTTAGGTAGGACTGTTAAGTTTTGTGGGGAAGTTCATATTCACATAGTAGGGAGGTTGAAGTGGGGGATGTCATACAGGGAGTAAATTTTAGTGATGGCCATTTGTGGTATGGGTTCAAAGAGGAGGTGAGTTTTGGATGTGGGAAGGAGTCTTTAAAAGAAACCAATATATATATATATATATATATATATATATATATATATATATATATATATATATATATATATATATATATATATATATATATATATATATATATATACATATATCAATGTAAATATTTGCATAGGAAATTAGCACATCTGGGCAAGATTCCCCGCTTGCTTTTTCCCAGAAATACCTCATATACAATGTTACCAATGCACAAGAGAATTCTGGGTAAGATATGCAAATTAGATATGCAAATTCTCAGTTTTTTTGCTTCAAAATACTGTTTTAACACATCGATCCTTTTAACAGGATTATTGCAGCATTGTATATTAGGTATTTCTGGGGAAAAGCAAGCGGGGAATCTTGCCTAGATGTGCTAATTTCCTATGCAAATATTTACATTGATTTAATTTTGAGACATGGAGTATTTTAATTTCAGTTTTTTATCTCCCCCCATAATATTAATGAATTTTGGTTTAACCTTGAAAGTAGCTTTACCAATGCAGCAACCAGAAATCTATCTTCTACTGATGAGTTCCAAAAAGAACGAAACAGGCTGTCTAGTGAGTGATTTCTGGTTTGCTGCAATAATCCTGTTAAAAGGATCGCTGTGTTAAAACAGTATTTTGAGCTCAAGATCTATGGGCTAAGTCAAAGATATATTTGACAAAGAGGATCAATAGATTTCACTTTATGTTCCTTTTATTTCTTTATTGATGTGTGTTTAGTTATACTTATATACTATTAGAAGCATACAAACTCATCTCTGCCTTTTCTTTTCAAGGAACGTAGTAAAAAGTATTAACAAATGTTATAAACAATTTCCATGTTAAAACTGAAAATCACATGTATATGTAACTCTTGTCGATCATCAACAAAGCTTGTTTTAAAAAAAAAAAACGGAATTTTGAAGCAAAAAAATGAGAATTTGCATATCTAATTTGCATATCTTACACAGAATTCTCTAGTGCATTGGTAACATTGTATATGAGGTATTTCAAATAATTACATTGATTTAATTTTGAGACATGGAGGATTTTAATTTCAGTTTTTTATCTCCCCCCATAATTTTAATGAATTTTGGTTTAACCTTGAAAGTAGCTTTACCAATCCAGCAACCAGAAATCTATCTCCTACTGATGAGTTCCAAAAAGAACAAAACAGGCTGTCTAGTGAGTGATTTCTGGTTTGCTGCAATAATCCTGTTAAAAGGATCACTGTGTTAAAACAGTATTTTAAAGCAAAAAAATTGAGAATTTGCATATCTTACTCAGAATTCTCTTGTGCATTGGTAACATTGTATATGAGGTATTTCTGGGAAAAAGCAAGCAGGGAATCTTGCCTAGATGTGTTAATTCCCTATGCAAATATTTACATTGATTAAATTTTGAGACATGGAGGATTTTAATTTTAGTTTTTTTATCTCCCCCCATAATTTTAATGAATTTTGGTTTAACCTTGAAAGTAGCTTTACCAATCCAGCAACCAGAAATCTATCTCCTACTGATGAGTTGCAAAAGAATGAAACAGGCTGTCTAGTGAGTGATTTCTGGTTTGCTGCAATAATCCTGTTAAAAGGATCGCTGTGTTAAAACAGTATTTTGAAGCAAAAAAACTGAGAATTTGCATATCTTACCCAGAATTCTCTTGTGCATTGGTAACATTGTATATGAGGTATTTCTGGGGAAAAGCATGCGGGGAATCTTGCCTAGATGTGCTAATTTCCTATACAAATATTTACATTGATTTAATTTTGAGAGACATGGAGGATTTTAATTTCAGTTTTTTGAGAGAGAGAGAGAGAGAGAGAGAGCTTTTTTTTGTAAAAGAAAAGGTGTCGCTATTCATTGATTTTTGATTGATAAATTCTGCTCATTAACTTTGAGAAAAGCAAAGAGACAGGATTATTTACAATTTTTTATGTATTTTGCAGCCCCCTCTTGTGAAAACTAGAGTATTTACATTATGATTCTAAATATTACCTCTTATTAGTTGGCAGATGTGGGGGTACTCAGTACCGGTGAGTACCCCCACAAAAAATCCCTGTGTGTATATATATATATATATATATATATATATATATATATATATATATATATATATATATATACTAGTCGATAAGCCTACCCAAAGGGCAGTCTAATTATTTTTTAAACTACAGATGTAGAAACAACGTATTTTGTAACTGTTCTTTTATATAAAAATTTAAGCTACAGGTGTAGCAATATTATATTTTTAATGGGCTACTATCTTAAATATATCAAAAATATTTTCTAAATAATAAACTACAGATATAGACACACTCTAATTGGACAAACTGCTGTGCTAAATAAATACAAACGTTCTTCTCTTTAAATTATATCTACTTTAAGTATATTTCTTTATATACAACATTTTTAGTAAAACAGGCATCACTTCCAGTTAATAATTTTCCTTGTTCTTGTCCGTCTATTACCTTATCTTTTACATCTGCAGAGCTTTTTACCCTTGAGAAAGCTACATATAACTGTCCATGGCTAAAAACTGGCTCTGGAAAATAGATGCCAACTCTTTCTAAAGTTTGTCCCTGAGCTTTGTTAATGGTCATAGCGAATGCTAATTTAACTGGGAATTGTCTTCTTCTTAACACAAAAGGAAGTTCAGTATTGCTTGGGGCTAAATCTATTCGGGGAATGAAAACATTTTTCCCTTCAGCTGTACCTGTTTATACTTGTGCAATAATTCAATTTTCACGCAATGCTTTTACAACTAATCTGGTGCCATTACAAAGTCCTTTTTTGGTGTTAAGATTACGCAAAAGCATAATAATACTACCTTTTTGTAGATTGAGTTTATGAACTGGCATTCCAGAAGGTGCCAATTCATTTAAAAACTCAACTGGGAAGTTATCCTTATCTTCCTGTGATTCACCATCAATGGAATCTGTACTTAAGTAAGTAGAGGTTTCACCTTCTAACAAACTCAGTACTTCCTCATTGATTTTATCAACATCACTATTTTTTGAACATAAAATGGCCATTTTTGAAAACTTAAAAGCATCAGAATCTTTTAACTCTTCACCAAAAATCTCCTTTACAATGGAGTCTTTGCATATCATTTGGGATGGAATTTCAAAGATGCCTTTGCAAACCTTGCTATTTTGTCAGTAGTCCATCTCCAAGCTTTAAAAGCCAAGAGCTAAACTCTGGATCAACAGATCTGACATTATTAGTCAGCTTCAAAACTTTGAACTTAATCCAGAGTGGATTCAATTGTATACTGGCTTCAACTGTAGCTGCTCTACTTCCATGTGCAACAACAGGAAGAGTTTGTCTAAAATCCCCTCCGAGCAGAATAGTTTTGCCTCCAAAAGGTTTGTTGTTGTTCATCAACTCTTGAAGCAGTTTGTCAACACATCTAAGTGCATCACTGGAAGACATGGTTGACTCATCCCAAATAATTATCTTTGCACTACGGATTAATTGCACATCTTTAGAGGTTTGCCTCATGGAAGATGTTAAAGTATCCACTAGAGGAACTGGAAACTTAAACTGTGAATGGTAAGTTTGTCCACCTTCCAGCAAATTTGCTGCAATAGCTGTTGAAGCAACTGGTAATGCTACCTCACTATTCCCTCTAATTGTCATCAACAGAGTCTTGTACAGGTAAGTTTTTCCACTACCACCTGGACCATCAAGGAAATAACACCTTTATGGTACACTGTCATTTTCCAATGCAGCAATTATTTCTTCAAAACTTTCTCTTTGAAGGTCATTAAAAGTTGCCTTCATTTGAACTCCAGTATAACTTTCAAAAGAAGCATCATAGAGATCTCTGGAATTTTCAGGTAAATTGTTTGGAGGATTTGGTAATCCTTGACAATCTTGACAATTTTTTCCTTGAACAATTAATATATCCTGAATATCTCTTAGAGCATAATTTAAACAATTTTGACACTCTCATGTGTGACCTGAATGTCTTGAAAAGTCTTCAAAAAAATTTTCTTTGTACTTTTCAAAAAGCTCTTTAGCATTTGGTGGAGATGCTAAAGCACAAATATGAGCCAAAAGCTCTCTAAGCAGTCAAGGCATCATTTCACTTGCAGCTTCAGGAAGAGTTAAATCCCAAGATTGATCATCTTCAAAAAGACAACGTTTTTGAGCTGCTGCTTTAAAGGTGTGAAATTGAACACCATCAATTGTACGAATATCAAAGTAAAAGCAAGCTTAAACAAAATCTCTCAACATCTGAAATTAAACTTACAGAGTACATACGACCAATAGTGTTATTTGCTCGATCTTGTACTCTTTTTTTCCATTTTGTTGTCTTTTGATGGAAAACAAAATGCTGAGGTATATCAGTGTAAAGAAATGCATGAGCTGACAAATCTTCTTTGTTTAATTTAAACCAAGCAGTCAAAGCTGTGTCTCTATAAAGTGTTCTTTCTACTGCAGTTTCAATATTGTCTTCAGTAAAATATACTGACTGTTCTCCAGGAAGGTGAACTTGTAATCGCACAATCGTATGCGATTGATGGTGCATATGAAAGCCAAAAAGCCGCCATGCTGCTTCTGGAGCACTAACATATTTTGAATCCATAAATGAACTTATCTCATCATGAATAAGTGTTTCATGTTCTTTAATTGCAATATTTGCACAGTCATGTCCTTTATAAATATATTCAACCCCTTAATGACAGAGGACATACGAGGTACGTCATAGAAAAACCTCCCCTTAACAACAATTGACGTACCTGGCACGTCCTCTGTTGTTTGAAGTGCTGGACGTGATCATGATCGCTTCCAGCTGCTTACAAGGGATTGTAGTGATACCTCAATATTGAGACATCACTGCAATCCCCTATTTTACCCACCAATGCAAAAAGGGCCACTCTGTGGCCCTCTCTGCATCGGCCATTGAAGGGAAAACATTTGTTCACGTTAGTGGGTGGAAGCAGCTTCTGGGAGGAGGGTAGGCAGTTTGTAGTCTAATATTGCTTATCTATCTAATCTTGCATTGCGGGCGGTTGTGGGTGGTTGCGGCCGGGGTGGCGTGTCCGTAAAATATACATTCAATAAAAAATAAAAAAAGGCCGATGCAAATGAAGGGGGATCTCCGTTGTTTAGTAAGGGATCTGGGAGGGATGTAGATTGTTGAGGGGGGCCAACTACACTACACAAAACAAACGGCTAGATTTAGAGTTTGGCGTTAGCCGTCAGAACCAGCGTTAGGGGCTCCTAACGCTGGTTTTGGGCTACCGCTGGTATTTAGAGTCAGTCAGGAAAGGGTCTAATGCTCACTTTGCAGCAGCGACTTTTCCATACCGCAGATCCCCCTACGCCATTTGCGTATCCTATCTTTTCAATGGGATCTTCCTAACGCCGGTATTTAGAGTCGTGTCTGAAGTGAGCGTTAGAAATCTAACGACAAGACTCCAGCCTCAGAGAAAAGCCAGGAGTTAAGAGCTTTCTGGGCTAACGCCGGTTCATAAAGCTCTTAACTACTGTGCTCTAAAGTACACTAACACCCATAAACTGGGAATGTGGTAAAGCAGTCTTAAGGGGGGAAATTAAGCCATATCTTTGTAAGGCCAAAAAAACTAACAAACAACAGGAGGAACAGCTCTCTAATGCTGTTAAAAATAGTTTTAACACATATATAGCACATCCAATGAAAGCCCATTGGGACAAATATATAAAGCTAAAAATGCAGAGAGACTTACTACTAAAACAAAATATGATACAGGAAGATATGCGTATAAAAGCATTATATGGAGGATTTAGGGGAAGATCCGCTAAATATTTAGCATATATAACAAAAAGGAGATCCAAAAATAATATAGGGGCAATTAAACAGGGAGAACTCAGAGTTACCACAAACAAAGAGATACAGAAGATCTTTGTAGAGTTTTTTAAAAATATATACACTGCAGGTATAACTAATCAAGAGGCTAAAAATAAGTTCTGGGATAAAGTTAATTTACCTAAACTATCGCAGGAGACAATGGAAACTATCAATGCCCCAATTTCATTAGCAGAAATTGAACAAGGAATAAAAAAACTTAAAACTAATAAAGCCCCAGGACCAGATAGGCTACCTGCGGAATTTTATCAAATATTATCGGAAGAAGTTTCGCCAGTTCTATTTAATTTATATAACAGCTATTTTTTACAACATAAGCATTGTTCGGCTGGTTTTGCCGCGTCCAACATTACACTTCTTCTCAAAAAAGATAAAGACCCAGAAAACCCGGCATCATATCGTCCTATATCCCTACTCAATATAGACTATAAACTATTGACTTCTATAATAGCCAATCGCCTCAAACCATGTATATCTGATATTATCCATGATAACCAAACCGGCTTCATGCCTGGGAGAAACCCAGTAAAAAATATTCGGAAAACAATGTTGATACTAGAATATATTCAAGATAAAATTAAGAATGGTAGGGGAGAGGGGGTTTTGGACGCGGCAATACTTGCGGTCGATGCTGAAAAAGCTTTTGACTATATTAGCTGGGATCATTTATTTACGACATTAGATAAGTTTGGATTTAAAGACAATATTACAAAGCTAATAAAAATTCTATATAATAACCCAATATCAGCGGTGGTAGTTAATGGGAATACATCCGAGAGCTTTAGATTACAGAGAGGGACAAGGCAGGGATGCCCCCTATCCCCATTACTATTTAATCTATTTATTGAACCTCTTGCAAAAACTTTAAGAGAATGTTTGCCAGGTATACATATTGGAGAACAAAAAATGGTTCTCTCGCTATATGCAGACGATTTGTTGATATACCTAAGCAATATAGAAGAAACTTTACCTTTAATGCTGAAAGAAATTCAATTATTCAGTGAGATCTCAGGTTATACAATAAACTATGGGAAGTCGGAACTCCTTTGGTTAAAAAAGCCACCAGATTTTAAAAGAATATTGCCTTTTAAAGAAACATTACAGATTAAATATTTAGGCATTATACTGTCCAAAAACATGATGGAATGTTATGAATTAAATTATCCCAAAGTATTCAAAGAATGTAAAAAGAAACTAGTATCCTGGGATAATTTACCCATTTCTCTAACCGCAAGAGTAATGTTAATCAAATCTATATTATTCCATAAAATTCTTTACCTATGCCAAAACATCCCGCTACTATTACATAAAAAAGATATCAAATGTTTTAAAAAACACTGCACACAATTTATTTGGGCAGGGAAAAGACCACGGATTGCCTTAGACAAACTACAATATAGTAAACTAATAGCAGGTATGGATTTTCCGGACATAGAAGTGTATAATTTAGCAACTACAGCCAAATACGCAATGGATTGGTTAATGAACCAAGAATATTCAACATTTGGCTATATAGAAAATAATATGAGTGAACCATTTAATTTGGGTACACTCCTACATTGTCCTATATCTAAAATCCCTAAGAGAATTACGAACATATCAATATTCAAAAACACAATAAAGGCATGGCAACAAGTCTGTAATCGAGTGCAAGTGAATCCTTTTTGCACAGATTTCCTCAGTATTTGTGGTAACCCAGAATTTCTCCCCGGTTTAACACAAACAGTATTTCACCGTTGGAAAAGGAAAGGCTTAGTTTATGTTAGACAACTGTTGTCAGAAGATCTGACAGTTAACTCATTTGTAAACTTAGCCGGAATTTATGATCTTACAAAAAATGATTTCTTCGCCTTTCTTCAGATTCGCCACTATATAAATAATTTACAAACTAAATACAAGCCCAACTGGTCTATGGGGATCTTTGATAATACCATAAAATTATATGAAAATGGTAAGACATCAATCTCAATTGTGTATAATATGATTAACTCTTTCAATAATGAAGCACATTTAAAATCAATAAAAGATAGATGGTACAAAGAGTTTCCTAACTTAAAGACAGAGGAAATAAGGCAATCTTTTAAATTAAGCTATAGATATTGGGTACCGACTAACTGGAGAGAGTCACATCTAAAACTGATCAGGAAAGTCTATATAACTAATGCTAGTATAACTGAATGGTATGGAGATATCTTAACATGCCCTAAGTGCAGTGCAGAGAAAGCAGATATCATTCATTATTTTTGGGATTGCCCAATGGTGTACCAGCTATGGAGACAAATTAATTATTGGCTTAAGAGGAAACTTCATATAGATTTTGAAATTCAAAGTTTGCATGTTTTTTTCTTGGTAAAATACTCAGATAGACATAGAGATAACGAGTTAATCAATACAATACTTTTTGTAACCAGGAATTGGATTCTTAAGGAGTGGAAAGGAGTGAAAGCTCCGAAATTTGTGACCTGTAAAAATGGGATAATCAGACAATGTATGTTAGAACAATATGATATACGTGAGGTATCCAATCTCTATTTGGATGTTTTTTTTAAGAAATGGGAAAAGTTGATTTTTTCGTTGCCTTTGAATGTACAAATACAACTGATAGCCCCTTTCAGAAATACAGAATATGTTATGATTAATATTTTAGCAGGTTCATTCCCTCAAAGTTGGAGCGGAATTTAGTGTTCGTATGGTTTTTTTGTTTGTTTTTTTTTGTTTTTTTTTCTCCCTCCCTCCCCGCTTCTCCCTCCCGCGCCTCCCCCTCGCAGGAGCACACCAAGTTCAGAGGACAGAATTATTATCATATTGACTAAAGCAGTTAACATGTATATAGAGCATAGGTTGCTACGGAATAGATTAATGTGGTATGTTGTTGGGTAGAAACTTTCTATGTAAGTTTTTGATCTTCCTTAAATTGAATATATTCAAGTGTTAATTATAGGTATGAAGTTTTGTTCAAATTGAAGATATCATATTATGGTTTATGTTAATTTGCTACGGTAGTCACACTGTTGTTGTATTAGTTAACGCTATGCTCTGACCAGAGTATATATATATGTAAGATTGCAAGAAAGTTATTTACAAAAAGATTTGTCAACTTTGTACATGTGAAAGTCTTCAACAATAAAGCTTGTTAAAAACTAAAAAAAAAAAAAAAAAAAAAAAACACCCATAAACTACCTATGTACCCCTAAACCGAGGCCCCCCCACATCGCCACCACTCTATTTAAATTTTTTAACCCCTAATCTGCCGACCGCACACCGCCGCAACCTACATTATCCCTATGTACCCCTAATCTGCTGCCCCTAACACCGCCGACCCCTACATAACATTTATTAACCCCTAATCTGCCCCCCCTAATGTCGCCGCCACCTACCTACAATTATTAACCCCTAATCTGCCGACCGGACCTCACCGCTACTATAATAAAGTTATTAACCCCTAATCCACCTCACTCCCGCCTCAATAACCCTATAATAAATAGTATTAACCCCTAATCTGCCCTCCCTAACATCACCGACACCTAACTTCAAGTATTAACCCCTAATCTGCTGACCGGACCTCACCGCTACTCTAATAAATGTATTAACCCCTAAAGCTAAGTCTAACCCTAACACTAACACCCCCCTAAGTTAAATATAATTTAAATCTAACGAAATAAATTAACTCTTATTAAATAAATTAATCCTATTTAAAGCTAAATACTAACCTGTAAAATAAACCCTAATATAGCTACAATATAAATAATAATTATGTTGTAGCTATTTTAGGATTTATATTTATTTTACAGGCAACTTTCCATTTATTTTAACCAGGTACAATAGCTATTAAATAGTTAATAACTATTTAATAGCTAACTAGTTAAAATAATTACAAAATTACCTGTAAAATAAATCCTAACCTAAGTTACAATTAAACCTAACACTACACTATCAATAAATTAATTAAATAAAATACCTACAATTATCTACAATTAAATCTAACACTACACTATCAATAAATTAATTACATAATATACCTACAAATAAATACAATTAAATAAACTAACTAAAGTACAAAAAATAAAAAAGAACTAAGTTACAAAAAATAAAAAGATATTTACAAACATTAGAAAAATATTACAACAATTTTAAGCTAATTACACCTACTCTAAGCCCCCTAATAAAATAACAAATCCCCCCAAAATAAAAAAAATCTCCTACCCTATTCTAAAATAAAAATAGAAAAGCTCTTTTACCTTACCAGCCCTTAAAAGGGCCTTTTGCGGGGCATGCCCCAAAGAATTCTGCTCTTTTGCCTGAAAAAAAAACATACAATACCCCCCCAACATTACAACCCACCACCCACATACCCCTAATCTAACCCAAACCCCCCTTAAATAAACCTAACACTAAGCCCCTGAAGATCTCCTTACCTTGAGTCGTGTTCACCCAGCCGGGCACCGATGGACCAAAAGAAGACATCCGGAGTGGCAGAAGTCTTCATCCTATCCGGGAAGAAGAGGACATCCGGACTGGTAGACATCGTCATCCAAGCGGCATCTTCTATCTTCATCCAGCCGGAGCGGAGCGGAGCCATCTTCTTCTACCGACGCCTACTCACTGAATGAAGGTTCCTTTAAATGACTTCATCCAAGATGGCATCCCTCGAATTCCGATTGGCTGATAGGATTCTATCAGCCAATCGGAATTAAGGTAGGAAAATTCTGATAGGCTGATGGAATCAAACTGCTCCATTGTTTCCTATGGGGGAATCATGCACGAGCACGTTTTTGAAGCTGGCCGCGTCCGTAAGCACCGCTGGTATTGAGAGTTGCAGTGGCGGTAAATTATGCTATACACTCCCTTTTTGGAGCCTAACGCAGCCCTTCTGTGAACTCTAAATACCAGCGGTATTTAAAAGGTGCGGGGGGAAAAAACCCAGCGTTAGCTACGCGGGTTGTTACCGACAAAACTCTAGCCGAAATGTTTTATATAAAAAAGTTAAAAAAAAACAATTTTTGGGGGCAAATTGGGTACTGGCAGACAGCTGCCAGTACCCAAGATGACGGCAAATAGGTAGAGGGGGTCCAGGGGAGGGTTAGAGAGATGTATGGGGGGGATCAGGGAGGTTGTGGGGTAAGGGGGGATCCATCACTGCAGACTGTATGAAAAAAAAATTAAAAAAAATAATAAATTCTTTTTATATCAGTACTGCCAGTACTTAAGATGGCGGTGACAATTGTGAGGTGGGGGAGGGAAGAGAGCTGTTTGAGGGGGGTCAGGGGGGATCAGGGGGTAGGATGTGTCAGGTGGGAGGCTGATCTCTACACTAAAGCTAAAAATTAACCCTACAAGTTACCTAATTAACCCCTTAACTGCTGGGCATATTACAAGTGTGGTGCGCAGCAGCATTTAACGGCCTTATTATTACCAAAAAGCAACGCCAAAGCCATACATGTCTGCTATTTCTGAACAAAGGGGATCCTAGAGAAGCATTTACAACCATTTGTGCCATAATTGCACAAGCTGTTTGTAAATAATTTCAGTGAGAAACCTAAAATTGTGAAAAATTTTAAAACATTTTTTTTATTTGATCGTATTTGGCGGTGAAATGGTGGCATGAAATATACCAAAATGGGCCTAGATCAATAATTTGGGTTGTCTACTAAACTACACTAAAGCTAAAATTAAACCTAAAAGCTCCCTACAAGCTCCCTAATTAACCCCTTCACTGCTGGGCATAATACACATGTGGTGTGCAGCGGCATTTAGCGGCCTTATAATTACCAAAAAGCAACACCAAAGCCATATATGTCTGCTATTTCTGAACAAAAGGGATCCCAGAGAAGTATTTACAATCATTTATGCCATAATTGCATAAGTTGTTTGTAAATAAATTCAGCAAGAAACCTAAAGTTTGTGAAAACATTTGTGAAAAAGTCAACAATTTCTTTTATTTGATCGCATTTGGCAGTGAAATGGTGGCATGAAATATACCAAAATTAGTCTAGATCAATACTTTGGGATGTCTTCTAAATAAAAATATATACATGTCAAGGGATATTCAGGGATTACTGAAAGATATCAGTCGCTAATTTTGAAAAAAAAGTGGTTTGGAAATAGCAAAGTGCTACTTGTACTTATTGCCCAAAGAACATGTAAACATTGGGTATTTATAAACTCGGGACAAAATTTAGAAACTATTTAGAATAGGTGTTTTTTGGTGGTTGTAGATGTGTAAAAGTTAAAGTTAGAAAAAGTGTGTTTTTTTAATTTTTTTTCCTCATATTTTATATATTTTTTATAGTAAATTATAAGATATGATGAAAATAATGGTATATTTAGAAAGTCCATTTAATGGCGAGAAAAACTGTATATAATATGTGTGGGGGCAGTAAATGAGTAAGAGGAAAATTACAGCTAAACACAAACACTGCAGAAATTTAAAAATAGCCATTGTCATTAAGGGTAAGAAAATTGAAAAATGGTCCGGTCATTAAGGGGTTAAATATGTACTTTACACTTTTTATAGAAGCACAGCTTTCAATATTTATATGGCAGTTGTATTGTATGGTACAACCCAAGAGTTATCTATTTTTTTACCATTTTTTTTTATTGATAGACTTTTTTTGCTTCTCTTGTAACGTGGATAAACATCTACATTGATTAAAGTTTCTTCTTGGAAAGATTTTGGAAATTGCTTAGAGCAAACCCCATCAACCATACATGGAGATCTTAGATTATGCTCCCCGCAGGGCCCATATATTATGTGTTTGGTAACAATTGCATGTAACCATGGATTGACTTCAATGTCAGATATTTCTGCACAAATAAAGCTATCAATAACTGTGCATTTTTAGGCTTACCTTGTGCACATAATATAAGCAAAATATGGGCATGAGGTAACCCACGTTTTTGAAATTCAATTACATGAACTTTGGCAGCTGGTTAACCCAAAACATGTTTCTTTGTGATATCATCAAGAAGTTCTTGAAGTTTTAAATGAAAAACTCTTGCCACTAAATCAGGTCGAAATTCAACTGCTTGACCTTCTTTCAGATTTAAAACAATTTCTGACCATTTTGGGTTATATGTCATAGTTATAAAAAAATAAGGCTTCTCATACTTTCTTACAATAGCCATGGCATCTTGGTAATTTTGTACCATGTTTCTGGGACTACCCTGGAATGTAGATGGAAGTATTAACTGGTTTGCAGGGAAGTAAGCCCTGCTCTGCAGCTACATTTTGAAGATGGTCCATGAGACCTGTATACTTTTCAACCCTTAATTTGGACTCATTTTGTCTTACATAGTTTAAACGATTAGCTTCTGTTTTAACATATGCATCTACAAAGTACTGCTGAGTCAATTTCCCAGCACTCAGAAATGGGTTAAACTCGTGACGGATGGAAAGTATATAACCATAAAATTGCATTTGTGTGACCCTTTCTCTTGGCTTTGCTAAGGATTGAGTTCTTATATTTCTAACTGTAGTAGGGTTATAATTAAGATTCATTTTAGGTGACCAACTTTGATCCCCAAAAGGGAAAAGAAGTGGATATAACATTGGTTTCAAATTTGGATCTAAAATACTTATCCTTTCTGGTTTTCTTTTATTGTTTGTACTTCGACAATGAATAATAAGATCTCGCTCAAGAGGAGGTTCACCATCTGCATTTTGGAAAATAATAGCTACCTCATTACACCGAGGAGCATTATATCTACATTGATCGTTTTTGTGATCTTGTACTATTGCCATGGTCACAGTTGCAGGCGTAACATCATTTCACAATGCTTCTTCTAAACATTCTTGTTCTACTTCATATAAAATTTTACATGCTTCTGCAAAAGGATTGTTTAAAGCCATAAAAGAACTCAACTCAGTCATTAATTCAGGGTTGCAATTTGTATTTTCATCAATCTTAAGGCGTGTTGTGCAGCCTCATGTGGATCAAGAGTATACAGATGTGCAAACTTTCTATTATCCTCATTGGAAGGATGTAGTGATCCAGTTCTGTGATATATTTGTCCATTAATTCTAAAACAGTAGGTGCTATAACCAGGAGGAGGAGCAATATTCGCCCCCATTGAAGCAAATGCTAATGAATTATTAAAATATCTAATATTTTTGTAAAAAATTTGTTTATGATTTCCTGTCATTAAACTTTCTATTAAAGGAGCAACTTTAATAGCTTCAATGTTTACTTTTCCTTTGCTGCAGCATTGACTAAATAATTTGTCTAATGGCTGCTCTTTTGCAAAATGTAATGCATTACAGTTGCTGCATATTATATTTAGCTCTCCACAGTTATGATGATCAAATGAATCTTCATATCTTGCAAGTGCTGCAATATGTTGAGTATGTTTATTCAAATTTATACAATGACTTTTTACATAACTTGCACTAAGTTTCCTTTTATGTTCCCTTTCTATATTGCTTATGCTAAGCTGTTTTTTGTGTTCTTTTCTGAACTGTATTTGATTCCCTTAAATGGGCCCTTTCTTCATCAATTTTTTTATTTTTATTTATCCTATCTCTCTCATTTCGTCTCTTTTTAGCAGCAAATTGTTCTTCTAAAGATAACTTTCTTTTAGGGGGCATGTTTCTTTAAATGTTTTTTAATTTTTTGATATATATATTCTGAAGATACAGTAGTAGCAAAACCCATACAGGGAGTGCAGAATTATTAGGCAAATGAGTATTTTGACCACATCATCCTCTTTATGCATGTTGTCTTACTCCAAGCTGTATAGGCTCGAAAGCCTACTACCAATTAAGCATATTAGGTGATGTGCATCTCTGTAATGAGAAGGGGTGTGGTCTAATGACATCAACACCCTATATCAGGTGTGCATAATTATTAGGCAACTTCCTTTCCTTTGGCAAAATGGGTCAAAAGAAGGACTTCACAGGCTCAGAAAAGTCAAAAATAGTGAGATATCTTGCAGAGGGATGCAGCATTCTTAAAATTGCAAAGCTTCTGAAGCGTGATCATCGAACAATCAAGCATTTCATTCAAAATAGTCAACAGGGTCGCAAGAAGCGTGTGGAAAAACCAAGGCGCAAAATAACTGCCCATGAACTGAGAAAAGTCAAGCGTGCAGCTGCCAAGATGCCACTTGCCACCAGTTTGGCCATATTTCAGAGCTGCAACATCACTGGAGTGCCCAAAAGCACAAGGTGTGCAATACTCAGAGACATGGCCAAGGTAAGAAAGGCTGAAAGACGACCACCACTGAACAAGACACACAAGCTGAAACGTCAAGACTGGGCCAAGAAATATCTCAAGACTGATTTTTCTAAGGTTTTATGGACTGATGAAATGAGAGTGAGTCTTGATGGGCCAGATGGATGGGCCCGTGGCTGGATTGGTAAAGGGCAGAGAGCTCCAGTCCGACTCAGACGCCAGCAAGGTGGAGGTGGAGTACTGGTTTGGGCTGGTATCATCAAAGATGAGCTTGTGGGGCCTTTTCAGGTTGAGGATGGAGTCAAGCTCAACTCCCAGCCCTACTGCCAGTTTCTGGAAGACACCTTCTTCAAGCAGTGGTACAGGAAGAAGTCTGCATCCTTCAAGAAAAACATGATTTTCATGCAGGACAATGCTCCATCACACGCGTCCAAGTACTCCACAGCGTGGCTGGCAAGAAAGGGTATAAAAGAAGAAAATCTAATGACATGGCCTCCTTGTTCACCTGATCTGAACCCCATTGAGAACCTGTGGTCCATCATCAAATGTGAGATTTACAAGGAGGGAAAACAGTACACCTCTCTGAACAGTGTCTGGGAGGCTGTGGTTGCTGCTGCACGCAATGTTGATGGTGAACAGATCAAAACACTGACAGAATCCATGGATGGCAGGCTTTTGAGTGTCCTTGCAAAGAAAGGTGGCTATATTGGTCACTGATTTGTTTTTGTTTTGTTTTTGAATGTCAGAAATGTATATTTGTGAATGTTGAGATGTTATATTGGTTTCACTGGTAAAAATAAATAATTGAAATGGGTATATATTTGTTTTTTGTTAAGTTGCCTAATAATTATGCACAGTAATAGTCACCTGCACACACAGATATCCCCCTAAAATAGCTATAACTAAAGACAAACTAAAAACTACTTCCAAAACTATTCAGCTTTGATATTAATGAGTTTTTTGTGTTCATTGAGAACATGGTTGTTGTTCAATAATAAAATTAATCCTCAAAAATACAACTTGCCTAATAATTCTGCACTCCTTGTATATTATAGATAATAAGACTACAGATGTAGCAACAATATTTATTTTTGTTATAATGTTACAGATAAAGCAAAACTTTATTTAGCAATTCTGCTTTTATCTAAATATATATAAATTAATCTACAGGTATATTATACATATATTTATATGTATATATAACCTACAGGTGTAATGATACCCTTATTTGAATGGAGTACTGTCCTAAATATATTGAAAATATGTAACTTCTAATAAAGCTACAGGATATATAATTAAGCTAACAAAGTAGCAAAAATATTATAGTGAAAACTGCTTTAATCTATATAAAAATATTTCTACAGATGTAGTAAAAGCCTTTTTTATATTCAACTGTCCTAAATATATAATAAATATACCCGTTTAGCAAACCCCTATTTGCCAGACTTATTGAAAATTTATATTTATATAAGCAACAGCTATAGTGACAACCTTATCTGTATGGACTGTTGTCCTAAATATATTCCAAATATTAGTATAGATAATAAAGCTATTGATGTAGCAATAATATTTTTTGTTATAATGATATTGTTATAGCAACAGTTTTATTTGCTATGCTGCTGTCATCTATATATATAAATTAATCTACAGGTGAATTTTATATATATATATATATATATATATATATATATATATAACCTATAGGTGTAACAACACCCTTATTTGAAAGAAATACAGTCTAAAGTATACTAAAAATATGAAATTTCTAATAAAACAACAGAATATATAATAAAGCTACCAAAGTAGCAAAAATGTATTAAAACTGCTTTAATCTATATTTAAAATTTTCTACAGGTGTAGTGATAGCCTTTTTTATGTTCAACTGTCCTATATATATAATAAATATACCCGTTTAGCCAAACCCTATTTGCCAAACTTATTGAAAATGTATATTTAAATAACCAACAGATATAGTGACAACCTTATCTGGATGGACTGTTGTCCTAAATATAATACAGTATAGATAATAAGGCTACTGGTATAGCAATAATATTTATTTTTGTTATAATGATATTGTTATCTATGCTGCTTTCATCTATATATATATATAAATTCATCTACAGGTGAATTTTATATATATATATATATATATATATATATATATATATATATATATATATATATATATCCTACATGTGTAACAACACCCTTATTTGAATGGACTACTGTCTTAATTATAATAAAAACATAAAATTTCTAATAAAACAGAATATATACTTAAGCTACCAAAAATGTATTGTGAAAACTGCTTTTATCTATATCTATCTATCTATCTATCTATCTATCTATCTATCTATCTATATATATATATATATATAAGTAATCTACTTTAAATATATATATTTTTAGAAAACTGATTTCCTAAATAATTTACAGATGTTGCAAACCCCTATTTGCAATATCTTTCTTATATTATTCTAATTTATAGTTAAATGTACATATTTTTTTTTTACTTTAAAAAATAAAACCCAATTTTTTTATTTATTTTTATAAAAAAAATAGTATACCTTTTAAATAAAGAGTATACTTTATATTAATATATATATATATATATATATATATATATATATATATATATATATATATATAAATTATTCTAAAATATTGTAAACTACTGAGCTACTTATGTAACTACCAACTTTTTTTTTTTTTAAACTACTTAAGCTTTTAAAAAAAATGCTTTATAATTATATTTATAATTCTGTTATTAAGCTTTCTATAAAGCTTATGAGGTAAAATATTTCCAATCATTTTTCTTTTTTATACAACTTAAGCTTTGAAAAAAGCTGTTTAAAATAAAAAACATCAGGCTTATCTTTAGCTTTTAAAAAAGCTTTTGGATAGAATATCTAATAATACTAAACAATTAAACTAAATACGATGATCCGATATTAATCTAACTGATCTCTCTCAACAACAACTCTCCTTACAGACTGCTTTTTTCTTACTGCGTCAAATACTGTTTTAACATATTATTTAAATTGACTAACCGGCGTGAGGAAGGGGCGTGGTTAGTCGCGAGCAACACACGCGATTTGTCGCGAGCGAGAGGCATGACTTTCCACAAACGTGCAGTGTTTGATTGACACAGATGTATATGTTAATTCCTATCCCCGTAAAATATTTTCGGAAGTTGCGATTGGCAATTTCCGTAACTCCGAAAAAAATTTGATCAGCACAGAATGCCACACAATCTAAAAAAGGTGACCCCCAAGTCACTTAGGTGATATTTCAAAAACAAAAAAAAAGTGGATATAGATTGCGCAAATGAATGCTAAAGGTGATAATGAGAAAATATATGTATATGAAAAATAAATATATGAAAAATTTGGTGTAAAATGTGAAAAATGTGTGTAGATCAATATTAACTAATATTTGTCAAACTCATATTTAGTGAATAATACTACTCATAAAATTATAATATATAATTTTGGGGACTAAACATAAAGTCCAAATAAACTATTTATATGATAAATCAATAAAGTGAATATGTGAATACAAAAAAATGTATAGAAAAGTCTGGTGGATACGCTATAACTTTATGTATCTGACACTGTTTAAAATGTAAACCAATATAAATATCACGTTAGGTTAAAAACCTAATATTCTTTACATGTGTCCTCTTATATAAAACAAAAAAGAACCTAATAATTCTGAAGATAAAAAAATTATACCTTTTATTTACACAATGATACAACTAAAACAGGATAACAATTGATATACTATATAACAATTAATCGGTGTTGATCATTAAAAAAGGATAAAAGTCCCTCAGAATGGACGTTTCCAGGTTCTGTAGATCTTCGCTGGATAAAGCTAACCCATATGTAAGTACTGATATACGCTTAAGCGTTACAGCTGTAGACTTTGCATTAAGGAGTCCTTTCTCCCATTAACAGAACCTGGAAACGTCCGTTCTGAGGGAGCCCTACAGTACTCAAAGGCCTCGGATCCAGCTGACACAGATATCGGAACTTCTCTTTCACAGACGAGAAAGATTTGTACGCTTAACATATGACTCTCAAATGAACTTTTATCCTTTTTTAATGAGCAACACTGATTAATTGTTATATAGTATATCAATTGTTATCCTGTTTTAGTTATATCAATTGTATCTGTTCATGTACTAGTATATATTTGTGTTTTTAGCAGTTGTATCAATCGCATTTCTTCTTTTACTAGCATATGTTTGTGCGGCCGCACTTTGCTTTTTTGGTCTTGTAATTTTTAATATCATTGTGTAAATAAAAGGTATAATTTTTTATCTTCAGAATTATTAGGTTCTTTTTTGTTTTATATAAGAGGACACATGTAAAGAATATTAGGTTTTTAACCTAACATGATATTTATATTGGTTTAAATTTTAAACAGTGTCAGATACATAAAGCTATAGCGTATCCACCAGACTTTTCTACACATTTTTTTGTATTGACATATTCACTTTATTGATTTATCATATAAATAGTTTATTTGGACTTTATGTTTAGTCCCCAAAATTATATATTATAATTTTATGAGTAGTATTATTCTCTATTTATGAGTTTGACAAATATTAGTTAATTTTGATCTACACACATTTTTCACATTTTACACCAAATTTTTCATATATTTATTTTTCATATACATATATTTTCTCACTATTACCTTTAGCATTCATTTGCGCAATCTATATCCACTTTTTTCGTTTTTGAAATTGCCGTAACTCCGCCCACCCTATTAACCCCTAAACCACAAAACCCCCTACATTGCAATAAACCTATTTAAATTATTAACCCCTACATTGCAATAAACCTATTTAATGTATCAACCCTTTAAACCGCCAAAACCCACAAGGCAAATAACTATTTAAATAACTAACTACAGTACACTAACCTAACACCCCCTAACCTAACATCCCCTAACCTAACACCCCATTAAATAAACCCAAATTACTACTACCCAAATATTACTTACTAATATATTCTAAAGTTACAAAAAAGAAAAAAAAACTAAGTTTACAAAAAAGAAAAAAGGCTAACATTACTGGAAATAAAAATTCAAATTACCAAATTTATCAAAATTAAACCTAATTCCTATGAAAATAAAAAAGACCCCCCAAAATAAAAACACCCCCTACTCTAAGAATAAACTACCAGCAGCCCTTAAAAGGGCTTTTTGCAGGGCATTGCCCCAAGATAATCAGCTCTTTTTCAAGAAAATACACAAAGCCCCCCTAACAGTAAACCCCCCACCCACCAATCCCCCCCAAATAAAATAACCTAACACTAAAAAACCTAAACTACCCATTGCCCTGAAAAGGTAATTTGTTTGTGCATTGTCCTTAAAAGGGCATTTAGCTCTTTTTCTGCCCATCCCTAATCTAATTAAAACAAATCCCCCCCCAAAAAAACTTAAAAAATCCTAAGTCTAACCCCGAGGTTGGTACTCATGGTTCCTAAAGTCCGGCGGAGAAGGTCCTGTTCCAGGCAGTGAAGTCTTCTTCTAAGTGAAACCTCTTCTTCTTCCAGGAACATCCTGCGCAGAGCGGAGCGGAAGACTGCGCATCTGAAGACCAGAGACTCTGGAACTGAAGACCGGGGACCACGGAGCCATGGAGCGTGGAGGATCCTCTTCGTACGATCTCTGCCGTACACTGAATAGTGAATTTAAGGTACACGATTAAAGATGGCGTCCCTTGAATTCCTATTGACTGATTTGATTTTTCCAATTCAAATCAGCCAATAGGATGAAAGCTACTCAAATCCTATTGGCTGTTTAAATTAGCCAATAGGATGAGAGCAAGTGAAATTTTATTGGCTATTCAAATCAGCCAGGACGACCTTTGCAGCAATGCTGGCAGCACTCATACGTCTATTTCCCAAAGACAACCTGTGGATATGACGCTGAACACGTGCACTCAACTTTTTTGGTTGACCCTGGCAAGGCCTGTTCTGAGTGGAACCTGTCCTGTGAAACCGCTGTATGGTCTTGCCCACCGTGCTGCAGCTCAGTTTTAGGGTCTTGGCAATCTTCTTATAGCCTAGGTCATCTTTATGTAGAGCAACAATTATTTTTTTTCAGATCCTCAGAGAGTTCTTTGCCATGAGGTGCCATGTTGAACTTTCAGTGACCAGTATGAGAGAGTGTGAGAGCGATAAAACCAAATTAAACACACCTGCTCCCCATTCACACCTGAAACCTTGTAACACTAACAAATCACATGACACCAGGTAAGGAAAGTGGCTAATTGGGCCCAATGTGTACATTTCCACTTAGGGGTGTACTCACTTTTGTTGCCATCAGTTTAGACATTAATGACTGTGTGATGAGTTATTTTGAGGGGACAGCAAATTTACTCTTTTGTGAGATACTGCATGTCTGTAAATACATATATACACATATAAATACATAAACACATATGTACACACACACATATATATATACAGTATATATATTATTATCAGGTATTTATAGAGCGCCAACAGATTCCGCAGTGCTGTAAACATAGTCGGTGTACAGGATAGCTTTTGTAGGGGTCAAGTGGTTAGAGGGCCCTGCTGAGAGTTTCACTGTTGTAGTCGGCTCTTATATATCACAATGTAGAAAAAGCAATCATTGGTCATCTATAAAACATACACATACACCTACATATTTAGACATGTATATGTATGTATCACTATGTTAAAGCCCTTTGCTTGCCTTTTTTTAAGACCTGAAACCTCCTATCTTTGAGCCCTTACAACTTTTGTGTGCAATATTTCTTTAAAATAATTTTTATTAGATGGTGTTATTATTAGTGTAACTGTACTTTGTAATTAATTTTTTATGTGTTTTGTGCAACTTTTTTGTTTCGTAAAACAGTTAACCAGAGCTTTGGTTGCGGTAATCATTCTAGCATAAATCGCAATTGTGCTCAAGCACAAACATTAGGCATCCACTCATAATCTGGCCCTTCTTGCATTTACTTTCAACTCGTTATACCAGCGGTAAGCCTGACAAGCGCAAAAACCCATGATAAATCCCTTATCGCTCGCATGAAATCGTAAGCATTCCACTTGTAGTCTGGCCTTTAATGATTTTTCTCTTTCTGTATAAAACAGATTTTTGAAATAAAATAAAAAAACTCTGCTGAAAATAAAATACTTTTAATTTCTTTCCTCAGATATGGAGATTCCACAATGTCATTCAATTACTAGTGGGAATATCACTCCTGGCCAGCAGGAGGAGACCAAGAGCACCACAGCAAAGCTGTTAAGTGTCACTGTCCTACCCATAATCCCCAGTCATTCTCTTTGCCTCTGTCAATGGAGGAGGTGAAGTTTGGTGTCTGAAGAAATTATTTCCTTATTTGGGTACTTTTCCCTGCAAGCAAGGATTTGAGTTTAGCTGAGTCCACGTTAATCTCTTAAGCAGAGTAGTGGATGCTTTTAAGCAGTTAGGAAGTTGTGAGGTTGTCCTTACTTTGTTTCCTAACATTTTGTTATAGAATGCCAGAGTTGGTGAAAACGCAAGAGGAAAATTAGACATTCAGATAGTAAGGTTTCTGTTTCACCTACTGCTATGCAGGTTGCCCTCCCTCATAAGTCTGATGAGGAGGATACGTCGGTAGCCTCTGAGGGATAAATCTCAGATTCGTACAGTATTATTCCTTCATCTGATACTGAAGAAGTAAACTTCAGATTTAAACTTGAACACCTTTGTGTACTGTTAAAGGAGGTATTGGCTACTTTGGACGACTACGATACTTCTGTTGCTGTCAACCCTAAGAAGTCTAGTAAACATAATAAATACTATGATGTTCCTTCCTCTGTGGAAGTTTTTCCTGTCCCAGACCGAGTGACAGAGATTATTGCACAGGAATGGGAGAAGCCAGGGATTCCTTTCTCCCCGTCTCCTGTATTAAAAAAGATATTTCCTGTTGCTGACTCCATTAGAGATTCTTGGCGCACAGTGCCTAAAGTAGAAGGGACTATTTCTACTCTGGCTAAGAGAACTACAATCCCTATAGAGCAGCGGTCGCCAACCAGTGGTCCATGAACCACTGGTGGTCCACGAGAAGATATTGGTGGTCCTTGACACCATCAATCAGGAATGAATATCGTCTGATGGTATCCCTACAGTGCCTGGCTGGACATCAGTGAAAACCGATAGAGAAGTTAAATTACAATCTCACTACGCATGTTGCGTACTTCTGTGCAACTTGCGTAGCTAGATTGTATTTTTAACTCCTCCCGCCCGGCGTGCTGCTCAGAAAAAGATGCTTCCATTTTAAAGTCAGCAGAGGTTGGTATAGTCTTGGCTTGAAATAGTGGAATTAAAGTATATAAAAAAGAAAATCTTAAAAAAAAACTATTTCTCTCTTATATTTCATTTATTTTCTTCCCTTTACCTGTCTCTTTGTAGTAGTTTTCCTAATTCCTTCAGATGGACTTACATCACTGTTTGTCTTCCTCCCCTCCATCTTCTTTTTTTTAAAATTAAATAATAATTATTTGTTGTTCTAATAATTTTCCAGCACACAAAGACATTCCACCTGAATTCCAGTAATTGCCAACTAGCAGATCAGTCATATCCCACCAGTATTATAGTAATTGCCAGTACCATCAGTAGTGGTTAGCTCACATCCATATTGAGAGATTTCTGATATAAACTTAATTTATGACTCCAATGTCTGACCATGATCATAAGTAGTTTTGAATAATTCCTAACTGGGAAGGTAACTTGGAAGTCTTGTGGTCCTTTTAAACATAATTATTTTTTCCCACTTTCTGCCTCTCTGTTTCCAGCTCAAAATTTGGCACTCACCCTTCATCTGTCATTTGGAAGTATTCTCTCAGTTCTGTTATTCAGTTAGTAAATTCCAAAAAATAATTCTTAAAAATGTGTAAATATATATATATAATGTAAACTTAGCTATGGTTATACTAGTTATGTACAGTATGTGTGTGTATGTATGTTTATATATATATACATAGGGGTTTGTACCTTTTAAAAAAAAAAATCATGTTAGTGGTCCACGGGATTCAAAATTGTGAGTTTAGTGGTCCCTGAGGTCCGGAAGGTTGGCGAACCCTGCTATAGAGGATAGCTGCTCCTTTAAGGATCCCATGGACAAAAAGCTGGAAGCTTATTTGAAGAATATGTATGTTCATCAAGGTCTTCAATGGCAACCTGCAGTTTGTATTTCCACAGTAGCAAGTACGGCATCTCATTGGTGTGACACCTTGTCTGAATCAATTTTAGTAGAGACTCTGTTGGAGGAGATACAAGATAAGATTAAGGCTCTCAAACTAGCCAATTCCTTTATTTCTGATGCTAACATGCAAGTTTTTAGACTGGGAGGCAAGATGTCTGGCTTCACTGTCCTAGCCCACAGGGCATTGTGGCTAAATTCTTGGTCAGCTGATGTTACCTCTAAGTCCAAGATTCTGGCACTTCCTTACAAAGGTAAGACCTTGTTTGGACCTGGTCTGGCAGGAATAATTTCTGATATTACTGGTGGAAAAGGGTCTTTTCTAAGGCAAGACAAGAAGATCAGACTCAAAGGACATCAAAGTCATTTTTGTTCCTTTCATAACTTCAAAGGTCAAAAGTCTTTCTCTCCCTCTTCCAAGCAGGAGCAGTCTAAGTCTTCTTGGATGCCCAATCTATCTTGGAATAAGGGGAAGCAATCAAAGAAACCCTCAACTGAGTTTAAGTCAGCATGAAGGGTTGGCCCCTGGTCCGGGATCGGATCAAGTGGGGGGCAGACTTTCCCTGTTTTGTCAAGCATGGAGATGAGATGTCCCAGATCCTTGGGCTGTGGACATAGTATCTCAGGGTTACAAAATTGAATTCAAAACTTTCCCTCCCAGGGGCAGATTCCACCTCTCAAGATTATCTGCAGACTAGGTAAAAAGAGAGGCATTCTTGAACTGCATTCAGGACCTTTCCTCCCTGGGAGTGATTGTTCCAGTAAGGGAACAGTGTCTAAGATTCAATTCAAATCTGTTTGTGGTTCCCAAAAAAGAGTGAACTTTTCACTTCATTTTAGACCTAAAGTGCCTCAACAAGTTTCTTAGGGTACCGTCCTACAAAATGGAAACCATTCATTCCATTCTTCCTTTGGTCCAAGAGGACCATAGACCTGAAGGACGTGTATCTTCATGTTCCCATCCACAGGGATCATTAAAAATTCCTGAGATTAGCCTTTCTAAACAAACACTTTTAGTTTGTGGCTCTTCCATTTGGCCTTGCCACAGCTCCCATAATTTTCTCAAAGGTTCTGGGGGCTCACTTAGCAGTGACCAGGTCTCGAGGAATTGCAGTGGCGCCATACCTGGATGACATATTGGTTCAGGTGCCATCTTTTCACCATCAAACTCTCATACAGAGATCTTGTCTTTTCTACGTTCCCATGGTTGGAAAGTAAATCTGGAAAAGAGTTCCCTTGTTCCAGCTACAAGGGTGGTTTTCTTAGGTATCATAATAGATTCCTTATCTATGAAAAGTTTTCTGACGGAGGTCAGAAAATCCAAAATTCTCTCACTTCAGTCTACTGTTCGGCCATCAGTGGCTCAATGTATGGAGGTAATTGGTCTGATGGTCGCTTCCATGGACATTATTCCCTTTGCTCGATTCCATTTGAGAGCTTGGCAATTATGCATGCTCCGTCAATGGAATGGAGACCATTCAGATCTGTCTCAGAGGATATATCTAGACCAGTTGACAAGAGACTCTCTCCCATGGTGGCTTTCTCAGGACCATCTGTCTCAGGGCACATGCTTCCGGAGACCTTCCTGGGTGATTGTGACCATGGACGCCAGCCTGCAAGGCTGGGGAGCAGTATGGGACTCATTAAAGGCGCAGGGACTATGGACTCGGGAGGAGTCTGCTCTCCCCATAAACATCTTGGAGTTGAGAGCGATTTTAATGCTCTGATGGCTTGGCCTCAATTGTCTTTACCCCGGTTTATCAGGTTTCAGTCTGACATCACTTCAGTGGCTTACATCAACCACCAGGGAGGAACTCTGAGTGGACAACTGGGAAGCGGATTTCCTGAGCAGACAGACATTTCATCCCGGGGAGTGGGCTCTCCATCCGAAGGTGTTCTCCAGGTTAACCCTCAAATGGGGGGTGCCAGAGATGGATCTGATGGTGTCTCTACAGAACGCCAACCTTCCAAGGTACGGTTCAAGGTTAAGAGATCCTTAGGCCACTCTGATAGATGCTCTGGCGTTTCCTTGGGTTTTCTGTCTAGCATACCTGTTTCCTCCATTTGCTATCCTTCCACAAATTATTGCTCGTATCAAGCAAGAGAGAGCATCGGTAATTCTAATAGCTCCTGCATGGCCTCGAAGGATCTGGTATGCAGACCTAGTGAAGATGTCATCATCCAAATCTAGTTTCTCTGAAGCTGACTGCTTGGAGATTGAACGCTTAGTTCTGTCTAAGCGTGGATTTTCTAAATCGGTCATTAAGACCATTATCCAGGCTCTTAAGCCTGTTACTCGAAAAATTTACCACAAGGTGTGGCATAAATACCCTTATTGGTGTGAATCTAAGGGCTACTCTTGGAGTAGGGTCAGGATTCCTAGGATTTTGTCTTTTCTCAAGGAAGGTCTGGAGAAAGGGTTGTCAGTCATTTCTTTGAAAGGTCAGATTTCTGCATTATCTATTTTGTTACAGCGTCTGGTGGATGTGCCAGATGTTCAATCTTTTTGGCAGGCCCTTGTCAGAACCAGGCCTGTGTTTAAACCTGTTGCTCCTCCTTGGAGCCTTAATCTTGTTCTTAACGTTTTTCAGCAGGCTCCGTTTGAGCCAATGCATTCTATAGATATTAAATTGCTATCTTGGAAGGTTTTGTTTCTTATTGCTATCTCTTCTGCTCAGAGAGTTTTGGAACTCTCGGCTTTGCAGTGTGATTCACCTTACCTTATCTTTCATGCAGATAAGGTGGTTCTTAGTACTAAATTGGGGTTTCTTCCTAAAGTGGTTCCGGATAGAAATATTAATCAGGAAATTGTTGCTCCTTCTCTCTGTCTCAATTCTTCTTCTCATAAAGAATTTCTGTTGCTCAACTTGGATGTTGTGCGTGCTCTAAAATTCTACCTACAGGCGACTAAGGATTTTTGCCAGTCTTCTGTCCTGTTTGCTTGTTTCTCAGGAAAGCGTAATGGTCAAGAAGTATGATTAGTTTTGCTTCTGAGACTGCTGGACAGCATCCCCCTAAGAGAATTACAGCTCATTCCCCTAGGGCTGTCTCCTCTTCTTGGGCTTTAAAAAAATTAAGCTTCTGTGGAACAGATTAGCAAGGCTGCAACTTGGTCCTCTCTGCATACTTTTTCCAAATTTTCCAAATTTGATACTTTTGCCTCGGCTGAGGCCTCTTTTGGGAGAAAGGTTCTACAACCGGTGTTGCCTTAAGTTTAGGTCTGCCTATCTTGTTCTCCCTCCCTGTTCATTCTATGTCCTCTAGCTTGGGTATTGGTTCCCAACAGTAAAAAAATGCAGATACATTCATTGAACTCTCAATTAAGAATGTGTTTCAAAATTAAAAAAATAATGATTTAATTACAGGTAAGTGTTTCACAATTGTGGTCTGAATACAAAATAGCATAATCACATATTTCAATCATTAAAATAATGTATGTTTCTTTTTAACATAAATGTTATAAATTTAATTAAAGGGACATGAAATAGATATGAAATAGAATAGAATGGAATTTAAATCTGGTTTACTTCTTTTATCAAATTTTCTTAGTCTCTTGATATCTTTTTGTGTCTGGTGCATTATATTGCAGCAGTTTTACAAGAATGTTATCCATTTACAAGAGCACTTGATGGTAGAACTATTTCCTGCCATGTAGTGCTACAGACAGCTACCTATGTATTTCTTCTACAAAGAATACCATGGGAACAAAGCAAATTTGATAATAGAATTAAATTGGAAACTTTTTTAAATTGCAGCATAAAGAGTATACTGAAGATATTAATGCTATCAATACATTTAGTGGTTTTGTAATCACTAGATACATTGTACTTTATATACATATCCTCAAATAATGTAGATGTTCATAGTTCAGTAAATCTCTTAATTGTTTTATTGGATTGTCACATTCATGAACTACTTCACCAACATTTTCTGAAATCACTTTTTTAAGTTTGAATGCTATTTCCATCTCTCTTGTTTAACATACATAGAAGCCAGATGAAGAGAAGTATTTAGATGATAATAACAGACTCCTCGGAGTGAAAGTTTCCAAAAAGATGAGGTAAATATATACACAAAGAGCAAAAAGCATAAAACAGAAAAAGAAATAGCAATAGAATAAATAATGATGCCCTTTTTAAACAAAATTTCTTCCATTACACAAGAATGGAAATCATCTTAGAAAATAGGACAAAGAAATGCCAAACAGTTGTGGACAATCTACGTGCCAAAAATCCAATAATGATAGAACATAGAGATCTACACAGGAGTATAAGCACATATATTCTGAAAGTAACATGCAAAAAAATAAATTTAAAAAAAAAAAACAAAACATTGCAGACCAACATACAATGACTAACATATAATAAACTATACTCGCTGATTAAAATATAGGTGTCAATGCATAATAATAACAATCTACATTAGTAAAATATTATGGGCCACATTAGCAGAGCAGAATCTAGGATTAAATGTTCTCTCTAACACAGGTGATAAAGGTTAAAGGGACAGTAAACCTTAAAAATAATGTTATATAATTCTGCACATAGTGCAGAATTATATAACATTATATTAGCGAAATATTATTTAAACGTAATTTCCCCTATTCATTTTTAAAAGAAAGCGCTGTTTCACAGACCCGCTCTCTGCTCTCTGCTGAGCGGGTCTGTTATATTTCCTCAGCGCATCGGGCCAGCTGTATAGTCACAGCCCGGCCCAACCACGCCATAAGACTAAGTGCAGCTCGCTCCTGTGACAGGAGCGAGCTGCACTTAGTGCTATGGCGCGGTCAGGCCAGGCTGTGACTATACAGCTGGCCCGATGCGCTGAGGAAATATAACAGACCCGCTCAGCAGAGAGCAGAGAGCGGGTCTGTGAAACAGCGCTTTCTTTTAAAAATGAATAGGGGAAATTACGTTTAAATAATATTTCGCTAATATAATGTTATATAATTCTGCACTATGTGCAGAATTATATAACATTATTTTTAAGGTTTACTGTCCCTTTAAGTAGCGCTGCTCAAGAACCAATCAAAGAGTTTTTAATGGTTTTTAAAGAATCTAGAGCATGCATGTAATAGGCTATGAGTAAGGGAGTTTCCCGAAACGCATAAACTGTATATGCTGCGCTCCTTTTTTACCTTCCTTTTTACTGGCGGCTATGTCAAGTTTTTTAAAAATTGACCAATAAATATACTGATTTTTATTCAATATACCCAAGCGTGGATTTTCTCTTTTCAAGCTCTCCTACAGACCAGTTATCACGTCTTGGGTATTTATGATATACTGTATACTATTTTGCTTACCCAGGACTGGGTGAAAAATCCATTCATTCCCATAGTGATTGACGCATCCTAGAGGAGGGGCCATTTCAGAAGCACGATGGACACGTGGCTCCATAGACACAGGCTACAGCATGTGCATATATGAAAGCCACACAGTACAGGAGACCGACAGCGTAGCATCTCTGTGAGGAACAGAAGAATAAAAAAGGCTTACTATCCAATACATACAGGATACAACGGGCATGACGATTCCGACGAGGTACGTGCATGAAGTTTAAACTAGTAATACAAGCACGTTTGGTTATTTAGAAGTGTTGAATTTGTTCAGGACTAGAAGGAATTATCCTGTCCGTCACCTGATCCGCACTAAGATTACAGTGTGAGAAGGTAATATATACCGAGGTGAACACTCTACTTACCATCAGTATCAGGATTATATATATATGCCACAATATATCACTACTAAGGTGTGACGGATACCCCAGCTACCCCGACTGGGTAGCTCCGCCAAACGGGTCCTGCTTCCTCCTTGCCGACTGCAGCTATGTAGCTGGCAAGTGATTACAGCCTGTAGCCACACCTGATGCCCGACAGCACCAGTACTCAAGGTCCCACCCTGTGGCAGACTCCGGCTACCCAGACTAGGTAGCTCTGCCAGAGGGTCCTTCCTATGCCTGGAACAGGCTGCTATGTAGCCCAGGAAAGTGATTTTAGCTGGAGTCCACCCAAATAACTAGACAGGCTAGCATTCAGGTGAAACAAGAACTGGTTTTATTGAAAAAGATACACTCCTTTTATACACACAGCTCATCTTGATAAGACAAACGACAATCCCACAATTTTCCCACCATTCCCACCCCTCCAGACTGACCGGCACCTCCATAGCAGCCACAGTCCCAGGACACAGGGTGGCGGTTTCGGGGTGATCCCGGTGGAGCAGTGGTACTTTAGGGTGTCATTTTAAAGCAGCTCTCAGTCCCTCAGATGCCACAGTCCAAAACTCAGCATGATTTGTTACTGGGGACCGGAGTTACAGTCCGTTGAAGTTATGGGGTTAGGGGTGTCCAAAACCCCTGGTTCCCAAAGGAGCTCCCCTCTGATAATTCCCCCAGCTCTTGTCCTCCCTAGGGGCTACCAATCCCCAAAAGAGTGGAGCTCTGGGGCAAAGGGCTGCTGGAGCGACCAGGGGTAAAGTTAGCGGGTGTCCTTCTGTCTTGTGGCCGACTGGGAGTTCCAGGAGCCCGGCCAGCCTGAGAGGGGTTAGGTGGGTATCCATTGTGAGGTGGCCAACCGGGAGTTCCAGGAGCCTGGCCAGCCTAGGAGGGTTTTCCCAGTCATAGACCAGCTCTTCTCTTAACACAAAGCAAGCCAACAAAAAGCAAACAAAAAGCTTCCAGAGATTGTGGTTGCTCTTAGGAGCCCAAAACCACTGAGAAACAACAGCTGTGAGGTTGTAGGGGGTAGGGGTTTAACCCTTGCAGCCTGGTATCTGTGACATAAGAGATTCAGCAAACTGAGAGACTATTCCTGCCCAGTCCGCCCTATACGTTGATATTTGCATTTACCCCACATTTCTGACTTTCTATTGTACTTAGCACTTAGGTACTTACCGGCAAGCACCAGAGGGGGTTTTTGCATAAACAAGTGGTAGACAATGGTATACAGTTCAAAAATGGAGACTAGTCAGCCACAGTTTTATTCACTGATGCCTGTTACAGCAAGGGCAGTTAACCCTATGTAGTATGACAAAATATTCTCTGACGATAATGGGATTTTATCACTAAGTTCAGTTTTTGATGCTATGGAACGACTATTATCCAAGGAGATTAAAATTCATTGGGACTTATGGACTGTTACGGTACCAACAGGATACCAAGGGTTAATACCAGGGAACAACGTCCTGCATAGGGAATCAGCAATTCACAAACCAGCCAGTTTTCAGGTTTAAACAGAATGTCATTTATTAAAGGCTATGCCTAGTATTTATGCAGGTCTGACCCCCCCCCCCCCCAGATGGGGGTTGAAAGACTGTTGTACATTACATGGAGGGAACAAGCCCTTTGACATGATACAATAGAATTATATTACTTAAACACTTCAACCACAAGACACTCTTGGCTCTTCTTATCACTTAGGCGTTTTCTCTCTGAGGGTGATCAAACAATGGAATTCTTATCACTAACTAAATTATGGTTGGAGCCAGCAACTTGTGTTTAGAAAATAGTTTCTTAAAGCTAAACACAGTTAACTCCTTCAGTCCTGACAGAAGGGTCTGTCACATAGCTCCCCCATTGTGGAACACTCCGGCAGACCCGGCTTGACCCTTTTGCGGGTCAACCTGGGGATGACCGGACTAGGAGGTGGTAGGCATGTCAGTTTGCTGGGACAATCCATCTGTATTCCCGTTATGAGAGAGAATTCCTGTCCATACAAACAAGGGTTCAACTTCCTCAGTGCCCAGACTAGGGCTAAACAGTCCTTCAAAATCCCATCAGCTTCTTTACGAGTTTTCTGTACCTGGTATAGGTATCCACAATCCCTTCATACTGATATAGGGTGCCCTTGAGTTGCTGCACCTCACTATGAGCCAGCGTCAGCTTCTCCTCCAGTGTCACTAAGTTTGTCTTTAATGTTTCATGTTCCACTCTCAAGCTGGTGTTTTCTGCAGTCTGTCGGTGCAGCTTGTCTAGCAGAGATTCACGCTCTAAACGTGCTTTTTCCTCTGTGCTCCTCTTCTCCTTCATCAGCGCATTGTAACGGGACTTCCACGTATCAATAGCGGATAGAGATTTACTGAGCTCAGCGTCCTGGGGCTTAGCAGCAGGTGGGTCAGTCTCTGCTGCATGGATCTGGGCACGGGTAGTTAACATCAGCGGGACCCATAGGAGCGTAGGCAGAAACAAGGGGGGCCAAGTCATTTCCAAGAAGAACATCAGCAGGTAAGTCCTTCTTGACCCCCACATTCACAGGTCTAGCGCCCACTCCCCAATCCAAATGTACCCTGGCAACAGGTAGGCTGAACACATCGCCCCCTGCTACCCTCACAGCCACAGTGTCTCCAGTGTACTGTTTCTCAGACCCCAAGTTCTTTTGAAGCAAGGTCATGGTAGCACCAGTATCCCGTAGACCACTGACCTTCTTCCCATTCACTTTAACCAGTTGCCGGTTATTCTGGTGGGCAGCTTGCACAAGGTCTGCCTCATGTAGGATGCTCCAGCATTCTTGCGCCTCTACGTAGCGGGCCGCAGGCTGAGGATTACGTGGGATTCCGCCGGCGGGTCTTCTCCAGGACTGCGCTTGGTTCGCTGCGTTTAGGGGACACTCTGGTCTTTTGTGCCCTAGTTGCTTACATCTAAAGCACCGAATAGGTTGTGAGTAGCACCGCGAATTGAACAGGGCTCTCTGAGGGTAGTTCGTGGCCGGAGGCTGTGTGGTATAGCGGTGCACCGGGGTTTGGTAACTGGCAGCTGCTGGGGTGACTGGGGGTCTGTACTCCACTCTAGCAGGGGGCTTAGTGGTAGCAGTGTCCAGTTTGCGGGCATCCGTATACTCATCTGCCAAGCGAGCCGCTTCCTGCAGGGTGGAGGGTTTACGGTCCTGAACCCACTCTCGAACTCCTGCGGGTAACTTGTCGAAGCAATGTTCCAACAGGAATAGCTGCAGCACCTCTTCCCCAGATATGGCTTGGCACCCCGCTATCCAGTGAGCTGCTGTGCGGTGCACCTTACATGCCCACTCAAGGTAGGAGTCTCCAGCTAATTTAACAGTGTCTCTGAACCGCCTCCGGTATGCCTCCGGTGTAACCGCATACCTGGAGAGCAGAGCCTCTTTTATAGTATTATAATCCCCGACTTCCTCATCTGGAATGGCCCGAAAAGCCTCACTGGCCCGGCCGGATAATTTTCCAGATAATATCGTGATCCAGTCCTCTGCGGGTACCTTGTGTAGTGCACATTGCCTCTCAAAATCCGCAAGGTACCCATCAATCTCTCCTTCTGTTTCCAGGAAGTTTTTAAAAGCTGCAAAATTTACTTTTCTCTTTTCCATCTTAGTCAGTATTGTAATAATCCCCCTCTTCCTGAGGTTACTGGCTTGTGTAGTTGCTCTTCTGGGCGATAAGGTTCATTACGTCGCTTGCCACCAATTGTTACGGTACCAACAGGATACCAAGGGTTAATACCAGGGAACAACGTCCTGCATAGGGAATCAGCAATTCACAAACCAGCCAGTTTTCAGGTTTAAACAGAATGTCATTTATTAAAGGCTATGCCTAGTATTTATGCAGGTCTGACCCCCCCCCCCCCAGATGGGGGTTGAAAGACTGTTGTACATTACATGGAGGGAACAAGCCCTTTGACATGATACAATAGAATTATATTACTTAAACACTTCAACCACAAGACACTCTTGGCTCTTCTTATCACTTAGGCGTTTTCTCTCTGAGGGTGATCAAACAATGGAATTCTTATCACTAACTAAATTATGGTTGGAGCCAGCAACTTGTGTTTAGAAAATAGTTTCTTAAAGCTAAACACAGTTAACTCCTTCAGTCCTGACAGAAGGGTCTGTCACATGGACTATTGATAGATATATTAAATATAAGATGATACCAAGGGCACTTCGTATATTCAAGTTCCCCACTTTTGAAGTGGATCTTGTTAATGATGTTGAATTTATTGAAGCCTGGAATCATGTTCTATCAGAATGCTCTTCCAGACTAATGATTTTGCTAATTGATTATAAAACTAAGATGCTAATGAATATTAGGAAAGAGATAGAAGCTACACAAAATGAAATTAACAAAAGATGTGATGATGTAGACTTTCCTAAATTTGATAATATTCTAAGGAGCACATTGGCAACGCTTAAATCAGATATAATGGAAACTAAACACACAAAGTATCTTAGAGACAAATCAGATTATGAAAACAAAACAGTATATATTTGGAACAAAAAACAGAGGAAATACAATAGAAGTAGAGCAGGAATGGATCACACCAACACTGAATCTAACAAGAATAAAAACAAAAATAAAAGCAAAAACAAAACTAAACAAAATGCAAAACATTACACACGTAGTGCTAGCAATGGGGGCAAATCAGTAACATTTACAGATAGCGAAATGTTACTCAGGAAATGAGGATAATTCAAATCTAAATCCAGGAATACTTAAAAAACAGACTGTAGAATTACCTCAAGTAGTGAGACCAAAAGAGAGGACACAGATAGAACGTAGTTCAGATAGCACCAGGTATGTACCCTCTGCCCCAGCCTCCACTAGAACAGACACTTCAGTTCTAGATCAGGTTTTTCCCAGGAATATCACTTTGAAAAAACATTTTGAGGGTGTTATTCCAGATACAGTGGAGACTAGTGTAATAAGGGAATTTGGCATGGTGGAGAAAGACATTTTGACTTTTAGAGAATCATGTGATGTCATTGCCTTAAAAGAACTTTCAGCTAATATAGAAGGGATACATAAATAAACGTGTTACATTTAAACCTGTATCCAAGTTTTACCTGATACATAGCGGGGGAAACATTGTAGAAACCTTTTTTAACAGGATTGAAAGGGACCTGGTTGAATTAAAGTCAGCATCCAAATCTGTGAGACACAATCTAACTACAGAACAAAAATCATCATTAAAGGCTCTACAAGACAATACCGATATAGTTATCAAGTATTCTGACAAGGGTGGTACAATCACAGTGATGGACAAAACAGATTATATTACTGAAGCCCTTAGACAACTAACAAATTCAGATAACTATTCGGTATTGAAAAAAGATCCTACAAGTGAGTACAAGAGAGAACGTTTACATTTGTTAGATGATGCTTTAGAAGAGGGATTTATGGATGAAAGTACTGCCAAATTTATTGATGTTGAATGTCCTAAAATCCCACTCTTTCATCATCTTCCAAAAACTCATAAATCCCTACACAATTTACAAGGACGCCCAATAGTCAGTGGGATAGGATCATTGACAGAACACCTATCCCAGTGGCTTGACTCCATTTTGACAACCAATGGTAGTTTCTCTACAATCATATGTTAGGGATACTAAACATATCCTTAACATACTGGATACACAAAATTGGCTAGATACCTATTGTTAGGTGACCTTTGACACAGTATCACTATATTCGTGTATACCCCATGAGGAGTGAATGAAAGCACTGGGCTTCTTTCTACAATACTTTACAGATTGATTATACCCAAGATTTTAAAAACTTTATCTTAAGGGTAGCTACATTTTTATCGACACATATTTTTTTTCAATTTGGGGGGTTTTCTATCTCCAGAGATGTGGAACTGTGATGGGAGCAAAATTTGCCCCATCGTATGCCAACCTATTTTTAGGTTGTGGGAATTCTTCCACATCTTTGGTGATAGAAACCCTTTCAAAACAGATATCGTCATGTATCGAAGATACATTGACAATCTCTTATTTATATGGAGTGGTCAGATGGCAAATATTCCAAATTTTATAGACTATCTCAATAACAACCTAGTAGGACTTAAATTTACATTTGAAGTCAATTCTGAAACCATAAACTATTTGGATGTGTCTCTAACTGGTTTAAAGGATGGCAAAATATCAACTAAAATTTATAGGAAGCCCACTGCAGGCAATTCCCTCCTACATGGAAATAGCTGTCACCCGAGGCACACTGCAGCAGCAGTGGCCAAAGGGGAGTTTACCAGACTCAAGCGAAATTGCTCAGAGCAAAGTGATTATGATCTTCAGGCAAAAGATCTAGAATGTAGACTGAAAGATAGAGGTTACCCTAAAAAGGTAATAACAACAACTAAGAAACAAATTGCGGTAAAAAAACAGGGGACAGTTGTTAAAAAGTCACAAAAGAGATAAAAACAAATTTGAAGGAATCAATTTTGTAACTGATTACAGTGAACAATTTCCAGAAATAGTTAAAATCATCAAAAAACATTTTCCTATACATGCGGGGGATAATAAACTAACAGATGTAGTACAAAAAGGAGTTAGATGTAGCTCCAGAAAATGTTCAACCTTAGGATCAATTTTGTCACCAACTCAATTGAGAGAATCTAAACCACACAGTGGCTCATGGTTATCAGGCAGAGAGATGTATGGGTGTGGTCACAGGAAGTGTAGACCATGTGATTACCTGGACAGGACAAAGGAGTTTAGCTCCTATGTTACAGGAGAAGTTTTTCAGATCAAAATTCTAATGAATTGTATGTCCACCCAGGTAATCTATATGTTTAAATGTGATACATGTAGGCTACAATACATAGGTCTCACTTCCAGGGACATAAAGTCAAGGATAAGGGAGCATCTTTCGACTTTTGGCAGGGGCAAATCTACCACCCCCCTAGTACAGCACTTCCATGAGATACACAATGATAATCTCAACACACTAAAATGGTGTGCGATAGAAGAGGTGAAGGTGCCCAATAAGGGGGGAGATATAGACAAACTCCTAGCCAAGAGAGAGATTTTCTGGATTTTCAAATTGAAAACCAGACATCCAGAAGGTTTATGATAGCATCAACTTTTGGGAGTGATATCTCTTTAAATAGTATATCACACTAAGGGCATAGGACCATTTTGAGGAACTAGTTTGTCTTCCTTCTCATCCATAGAGATGCTAATATAAATGACACCCCTGGTTTGTGTAGACTATATTCACTCCAATGATGTTCTATATAAATAGCATGTTTTAATTTTCCTATGTCTATATGATTATTTCACATATTACAAAATGATCTAATCTCTAATTTTGAGAGAGTTTCCCCTCTATGGCATCTTGTATACACATATCTGTATTAAATATGCGCATAGACATTTGATGACAGTCTGTTGGGACAATTTTTCCTTCTCATTTGTGGGTTTAACATATGTAGTTTTAGATGATGATCTGTTGTCTGTCCCCTTTACTTTGTGTTTATAAATATGTATATTCACTTTTCAAACAAGAAGTTTTTTAGATCACATTAGTGTTGATTCTTACAATTATAATATGTGTTAAAATCTCCAATACCACATATAATAAATTACTAAATATATAGAGTATGAGGATAAAAATGAACAGAGCAGAATCTAGGGTTAAATGTTCTGTCTAACACAGGTGATGAAGGTTAAGTAGCGCTGCTCAAGAACCAATCAAAGGGTTTTTAATGGTTTTTAAAGAATCTAGAGCATGCATGTAATAGGCTATGAGTAAGGGAGTTTCCCAAAACGCGTAAGCTGTATATGCTGCGCTCCTTTTTCACCTTCCTTTTTACTGGCGGCTATGTCAAGTTTTTTAAAAATTGACCAATAAAGATACAGATTTTTATTCAATATACCCAAGCGTGGATTTTCTCTTTTCAAGCTCCACATGTGCTAAGATATCAAAATTATCACAATGCACGGATTGAGTTTAACCACCGTTATTCGCGCATAACGGATTGATCTTCATTACTCAAATTAACTAAAAAAAATCACTGTAATGTCTAATTTGTTTTGAAGACAATCAGATTATTGATACATTTCACGCTTTGCTAGACGCAAAAGTAAACATATACTAAGCTGTCTACGGACAAAAGGTTATCCAACGTGACCAGCTAGGTGTAAAAAACTTTATCCAAGCGGCAAGATAAGGAAGGTCACATGTATAAAAAGGAGTATTTTCCAGCACTAATAAACAACTATTTTATTACACTACTTTTTTGCTATGATAAGGAAGGAATTATGGCTGCTGCAGGATATTCGGGAAAATCCAGAAAATCCTGTAATCCTAATTTTTCTTATCAGCAGAATATGGTAAATGTGGACCTCATTCTAGAACATTATGATAGCATATATGGGTGTCGTGTTAAGCAAACCCCGAGTGCCAGAAAAAAGATTGTCTGGCACAAAATTAGTGACGCAGAAAGGATGTTGATTCATGCAAGAAAAGGTTTAACAACATGAAACATCAGAAAAAGGCCAAAATTACAAAAGAAAGGCAATCAGCATGGGTTACCAGGGGCAGCCCACTGTATGAGGGAATGACAATAGGCATTTTCCAATAGGGATCATAAAATACATTTACATATTAACAAATCACTACTGAACATACAATAATTCTGTAGCAATTAGCACAATTTCATATAAGGCATATTACTTGTGCATTTTAAAATGTATATTTTAAGCCACTGACAAGAGACATTTTTCATTAGCACTACTGAACGTACAATAATTCTTTAGCAATTACAAATATGGCATATTACTAGTGTTTTTTTAAATGTGCATGTGGAGACAATGGCAAGAGACATTTTACAATAGGGGTTTGATAAAGTTATTAGTAAGTGAAGCTAATAAAACAAATTGTAATATTCTATAGCAACATGGATATGATATTAAAGTTTTGTAGCTAACAATTATTGATGACAATGTACAATCACAGTTTGGAAACATATGAAACTATTAATGAGAATTTCATATATTAGACTCAATTACCTACAAGCCATCCCTCTGGCATCTCTCCATCCTCAAACTTCCTATATAGCCTAGACTGACAGAATCTATAGGAATCATGGCAGGACCCAGGAAAGATGGAACAGACACTGATTATCCTCATATTGTGGTCACATACCATCTGGACAAGAGGGAATGGAAATGTTTCTGATTTCTGTACACCTCTTCCCGTTCACGTGCAGGTGTGACTCCAACATGAGTACAATCTATGCATCCAAGTACATTGGGCAGTCCGGCAATCCTATAGAAACCTGACTTGATGGTTTGCCACTCGTCGGGAGTCATAGGTAGGCACACGTAATGTGGAAAGACCACCATTAATGTGACTATTACTCAGGTGACAAGAAAAAGCAGACTGATTAATGCTGATAACGATGCTAAAGACAGCCTGGAAGGACCCCATTGCAATAAAAATGCAATGCAGCCAAAATATTTACTAGTATGGCCCGTGACCTCATTGGCTCGAGGTATTCCAATATTTCATTTTACAGGTCCAGAATAGTGTGTCTGTCCAGCTGGAATCGCTGTACAGCCTCACGGTCAGACAGGGTATGAAGACCCACATTAGGCATTCTTCTTCTTTTATCATTAATTTCATCAGATGCCTGTATAGACCTTCTTCTTCCTCTTAGTTAATGTAAGCAAAAGAGGAATAAATGCAGAAGTGTCTCCATCGTTCACTAGTCGCAATAATAATTGAGGTTACTGTGTCTAGCAACTTATTTATAGCACACTGGCGTAACACACACCCTATAGTTTTCTATTGTATTCGCCACCTAAATGGTGGTGAAGCAAAAAAAAAAGGGGTTAACTCGAAAACTTTGGCAAACAAAGTGATTCTCTCATAACTTTCGATCATATCATATTTTATGATGAACAAGGCTATATTTGCTGGAAAAAAGAGTCAGATCAAGTGGGTGCGGATAAGTTCTGATTGCAACGTAAAAATTGCGCAATTTAGCGTTGCAGCTTTGTACATATATTTTTTTCTTTGTGTGTGTATTTTGACGCGAAAAGACACACGAAAAGCAACTTTAGTATATGGGGTCCTGTAATCACAAAAAGTTTACTATAAAGTACATTGCAGAATTTTTTTTTACAAAGGGTAAAGATACGCGCATTCAAATTGCAATATAAAGGACTAGATTTGCGGGAGCACAATAATTAACCCAGCCATTACAAAAGGCTGGTTATTGCTAGCGCTCTGAACATTAACCAGAGATTAGATCTCTGGTTAATTTCTGAAAGTGCCCCAAATGCACGGTAGTTTTTAATTATTTTTTTAGCTTTTTTTAAAATTAAAAACAACTTCACTAGGCAGTTTTTGGGGTCTAAAATTGGTGGGAGTGGGGTGTTAGAAAAAAACAGCACTGAAAAGTGCCCTTTACATTGCAATCTATGGGAACTGTGTGTTCCCATAGACCACAGTGTAAATATATATGTATATGATTATATACATAACCTTTTATGTGTAAATATGTGTATATATATATATATATAGATAGATAGATAGATAGATAGATAGATAGATAGATATTAACACATAAATATATTTCTTTCCTAAGATATGGATAGTCCACAACGTAATTCAATTACTAGTGGGAATATCACTCCTGGCCAAGAGGAGGCAAAGAGCACCACAGCAAAGCTGTTAAGTGTCACTCCCCTACCCATAATCCCATTCTCTTTGCCTCTGTCAATGGAGGAGGGGAAGTTTGGTGTCTAAATAAATTAATTCATTTTTCGGGTGCTTTTCCCTGCAAGCAAGGATTTGGGTTTAGCTAAGTCCACGTCAATCTCTTCAGTAGAGTAGTGGTGGCATTTAAGCAGGAAGTTGTGAGGTAGTCCTTGCTGTGTCTCTACAACATTCACTGTTCCACCCACACCATTCCCTCTGGTTCTGTGGCCCTCTGTTTTTAACTTAGTGTTGGAATATATTGATTTAAGAAGTGGTAGTGACAATCCCATTTTCTTTTATTCAAATTTCAGATTTGGGTATGTCTGTATATATGTTCAATAAAGTGTTTGTTTTTATTCATATTTCCTTTTGTTTTCTAACACAATGCTGCCCATGGTACAGAAATCAAGAGTTGGTTACTCTAATCTTTCTTTTTCTTCCTTTCACACCTTGTGAGCTGTCTTCCTGCCGGACAGCTAGACTGCAGGTAAGTGCTTTTGTCTTCTAGGTCTTGGAGACTTGCACTTCAGAAGAATATGTCATATGCAGTAGATGGGGACATTTTTAAAATCCATACAGGATTTTCTTTGGCAGTGGGCAGGCACATTATGTATGTTGAGACTAGGGGGCCTATCTAGAAAGCTCCATATGGAGCTTGTGGGCCCGTGTTTCTGGCGAGTCTTCAGACTCGCCAGAAACACAAGTTATGGAGCAGCGGTCTAAAGACTACTTCTCCATAACCCTGTCTGCCTGCTCTGATGAGGCGGACTGGAATCGCCGGAATTCAACCCAATCGAGTATGATCGGGTTGATTGACACCCCCTGCTGGCGGCCGATTGGCTGCGAGTCTGCAGGGGGCGGCGTTGCACCAGCAGCTCACAAGAGCTGCTGGTGCAATGCTCAATACGGAGAGCGTATTATTTTCCGCATTCAGCGCTGTCTGTCGGACCTGATCCGCACTGACCTCTAGGGGTTAATCTTCCCTTTATTGGGACATTTTTCCTCTTTGGGCTAATTTTGTTGAAATATTTTATTAGTATGTGTGTGGCTTATGTTTTATACAGGGATTTCTGTTTAAACTTAAAATTTGGCAGTTGGTTTTCTTTGCTTGCTTAACTAGAACAGACTAACTGACAGACAGCTTGAGCATTTTAGAGACTTCTGGCAGTCAAATTGTGTATAAGTCTTGTCTGAGGTGTAAGGGGCCTGATTGGTTTATTATTTTAAAGAATTATTGCATAACGTTAAAGGGACAGACTACACCCATTATATGTTTTTTTAAATTACTGTTAAATGCCATTTAAGCATTGTTTAACATGTCCCTTCATCTCTCTACTTCTATTAAGTGAAGGAAAACTTTTAATATCCACTTATCGTTTTCAGTTGAAAATGGAAGTTAAGCTCCACCCACCACTTGGTGTATACAGTGGGGGAAAAAAGTATTTAGTCAGCCACCAATTGTGCAAGTTCTCCCACTTAAGAAGATGAGAGAGGCCTGTAATTTTCATCATAGGTATACCTCAACTATGAGAGACAAAATGTGGAAACAAATCCAGACAATCACATTGTCTGATTTGGAAAGAATTTATTTGCAAATTATGGTGGAAAATAAGTATTTGGTCACCTACAAACAAGCAAGATTTCTGGATCTCACAGACCTGTATCTTCTTCTTTAAGAGGCTCCTCTGTCCTCCACTCATTACCTGTATTAATGGCACCTGTTTGAACTTGTTATCAGTATAAAAGACACCTGTCCACAACCTCAAACAGTCACACTCCAAGCTCCACTATGGTGAAGACCAAAGAGCTGTCAAAGGACACCAGAAACAAAATTGTAGATCTGCACCAGGCTGGGAAGATTGAATCTGCAATAGGCAAGCAGCTTGGTGTGAAGAAATCAACTGTGGGAGCAATAATTAGAAAATGGAAGAGATACAAGACCACTGATAATCTCCCTCGATCTGGGGCTCCACGCAAGATCTCACCCCGTGGGGTCAAAATGATCACAAGAACCGTGAGCAAACATCCCAGAACCACACGGGGGGACCTAGTGAATGACCTGCAGAGAGCTGGGACCAACGTAACAAAGGCTACCATCAGTAACACACTACGCCACCAGGAACTCAGATCCTGCAGTGCCAGACATGTCCCCCCTGCTTAAGCCAGTACATGTCTGGGCCCGTCTGAAGTATGCTAGAGAGCATTTGGATGATCCAGAAGTGGATTGGGAGAATGTCATATGGTCAGATGAAACCAAAGTAGAACTGTTTGGTAGAAACACAACTTGTCGTGTTTGGAGGAGAGAGAACCACCATACCTACTGTGAAGCATGGGGGTGGCACATCATGCTTTGGGGCTGTTTCTCTACAAACGGAACAGGACTACTGATCCATGTACATGAAAGAATGAATGGGGCCATGTATCGTGAGATTTGAGTGCAAACCTCCTTCCATCAGCAAGGGCATTGAAGATGAAACATGGCTGGGTCTTTCAGCATGACAATGATCCCAAACACACCACCCGGGCAATGAAGGGGTGGCTTCGTAAGAAGCATTTCAAGGTCCTGGAGTGGCCTAGCCAGTCTCCAGATCTCAACCCCATATAAAACCTTTGGAGGGAGTTGAAAGTCCGTGTTGCCCAGCGACAGCCCCAAAACATCACTGCTCTAGAGGAGAGCTACATGCAGGAATGGGCCAACATACCAGCAACAGTGTGTGACAACCTTGTGAAGACTACAGAAAACGTTTGACCTCTGTCATTGCCAACAAAGGATATATATAACAAAGTATTGAGATGAACTTTTGATATTGACCAAATACTTATTTTCCACCATAATTTGCAAATAAATTCTTTCCAAATCACACAATGTGATTGTCTGGATTTGTTTCCACATTTTGTCTCTCATAGTTGAGGTATACCTATGATGAAAATTACAGGCCTCTCTCATCTTCTTAAGTGGGAGAACTTGCACAATTGGTGGCTGACTAAATACTTTTTTCCTCCACTGTAGTTGGATATGTGTAGTCTGACCAGTCATGATCGACTCGTAAATAAGTTTAGCATGTCGACTTGTGCATGAGCATTTGATACAGAGGAGTCCGCTCAGGGCCGGATTTTACATCTCAGGTGCCTGTAGGCACAAAAACCTGAAGCCCCCCCCCCCAAAAAAAGTGAAAAAAACTGAGGACATTTTTTCTATTATTATTTAGGACAACTAAAAATAAAAATTAAATGTAAAACATTAAAGCTTAAGGTAATTACATTTTTCCGTTTATGGAGATACACAAATACATACACCAATTGCAATATTTGTTGTAATGGAAGCTACACCAAAAATCAGACAGTGGTATTTGTATATAGATCTATAGTAAATAATCCAGAAAATTCAGGGGTAAAATTCAACTTACCATAAAACACAAACAAACCACACTCACTTGATAAAAGAACAGATGAACATGTGATGTGTATGTATATACTGTGCGTGTATATATTATATAATATATATATATATAATATATATACACACAAATATGCCATGTGAGTGGTTTACACACATATACATTTTTATTTTGCTAGTTAACCTTTAGTAATCAAGCTCTTCATTTATAGCAACAGCCTTACAGTCTACAAACATTGTTGTGAAATTGCCCTAAAGGCTGTAAATCACAATCGGCAACTTGTAATAAAGAGCAGAGCAGCTATTCCCACATAACCTCCTCACCTCCAAAGCCTTTACAGAACAAAAACATACATCCTGAAGCAGAATTTCGCCCCCTGGCTATAAAAAAGGAATACAACACATAACAAGTGAATACACTGCAATCCTCTCTGGTAGCCAAGGGGTTAAAGTGTGCTCTGCTTGTTATGTTTTCATTCTAGGCAGCATTTAGAAGCCTTGTTACAGTCCTAACCTGTCTGAAGCCTTCATTCCTTCAACACAAAGTGTCTGATACACAGTTAGGCTTGGCTGTGTGCGGGAGGCAACAGAAGTACATAAAATAAAAGTGAAACTTTAACAGTAAACATGCATGGCGAAAATGGGAGGGGTTTAGTTTTAATCTTTTGCTCCTCTCTCCTTATGGCTCCATGGACGGCTGTAACATATTCCCAATGAAACACTCGACTCTGGTTAGCAGCTGGCAGCACAATTCTTACTAAAAAAATAAAAAAAATTCTTTATTAAAATACACTGACAGGCAGGCGCCCCCTCACTGCAATGCACCTGTAGGCACATGGCCTACTGTGCCTAATGAGAAATCCGGCCCTGGTGCCGCTGCCAAATCCTTCCCCAGAAACCGTGTGCTAAAAATGTTGTTCCGGCTCTACATAGCGATAGCGCTATACTGGCTGGCATCAGCTGTGGGTAGTGTGAGCAGAGGGAGGACGCTCTGCTGCAGGTAGCAAATTGTATGGAGGGGTGGGGGTAAATGTCCTGAGAGTCAGCATGTTTGGCTTCTCAGGTCCTGATGTCTCACCATATAGCAGTACATCAATCACAGTGAGAAGAGACGCAGCAGCTCTGCCATGTGTATGGTTTAACTGGTAGTCTTAGTTTGTTGTGATTCCACTAGCAACCCCTCCCTCACTTCGCCCGGTGTGCTTATATTTTACCTCAAGTTACAGTGGGTCAGGTGGTCTCAGGCGAAGATCAATTGTTGGCACTGAATCTAAATGCTGAGCTGCACTTTGTTATAGCACTTATGCTTAATCTAAATAAAGTTATATTCTGCATTGATTCAATATACATATGTTTATGCAGCATATTTTATTTTTTTGTTTGAACAGACCTTAGTAATTGAGTGGAGTAGCATGGGGCATGTTAGTGTTCAACCTTCTGGGACCGGCATATCTGTAAGCAGTTTTCAGCACTGTATGTTACTAGAGCACAAGTAGAAATACTTCACACTAGTTTGGGATGTGCATTGCACTGGGATGTGCATTGCTATAACAACATATGTTCACATTTTCAAAGTGAACATTTTATAAGTGAGGAATTAGCAATAGAATTATACAAGAACTACACTCACTACTCAGCACAATGCTGCTTATTAAGACAACATGCTGCCTATTGACATCTGCTGAAGAATTGCACACTACATCAAGCTAACCCTATTCTCTCTCCTCTGCTATCAGGTACGTGAATAGAGACCCTGTCATTCTGCAACTATTCACTGCTCTCTGGTGTATTTTACTCTTCTGTAACTCTCTTCTGGTACGTGAATAGAGACCCTGTAAATCTGCAAACTATTCACTGCTCTCTGGTGTTTTTTACTCTCTTGTAACTCTCTTCTGGTACATGAATAGAGACCCTGTCAATCTGCAACTATTCACTGCACTCTGGTGTTTTTTACTCTCCTGTAACTCTTCTGGTACGTGAATAGAGACCCTGTAAATCTGCAAACTATTCACTGCTCTCTGGTGTTTTTTACGCTCCTGTAACTCCCTTCTGGTACGTGAATAGAGACCCTGTCAATCTGCAAACTATTCACTGCTCTCTGGTGTTTTTTACTCTCATGTAACTCTCTTCTGGTACGTGAATATTTACATAGAGCGAATGATTTTAGTTTGTTAATTTAGTCCTACATCTGTTGTACTGTTATCCAATGTATTATTTCTAATGTTCAGTTACTTGCCATGTGATGTTCAATCCTTATCAATACTTGCTATTATTTACTTAACATCTCACCCTGACAAGACCAGAATCTAACTTTCCAATTGGCCTTTCCAATTGTCTTTGATTAGCAATCAACTAAATTAGTGGACTCAGCTGACTGCCCTTCCTGCATATATTTCACACTAGTTTGGGATGTGCATTGCACTGGGATGTGCATTGCTATAACAACATATGGTCACATTTTCAAAGTGAACATTTTATAAGTGAGGCATTAGCAATAGAATTAAACAAGAACTGCACAAGGATTGGGCAAGGGGCAAGAAAAAGGCAGGTACTTTTGTAATATTATGTTTTATATACCTTACTGTTTTCTTATGCAATTGCAACTGTAATATTTTACACTCTCTCTTTCACCCCTGCAACTTGTCTCAAAAGCAGTCTCATTACTGCAAATATGTATCTCCTCTCATGTCACTCTCCCTCTTGCTTTTACTAACTGCTGGTGACTAGTGATGTCGTGAACAGAAAAATTTGGGTTTGCGAACAACGAACGCGAACTTCCGCAAAAGTTTGCGAACCGGGCGAACCGCCATAGGCTACAATGGGCAGGCGAATTTTAAAACCCACAGGGACTCTTTCTGGCCACAATAGTGATGGAAAAGTTGTTTCAAGGGGACTAACACCTGGACTGTGGCGTGCCGGAGGTGGATCCATGGCAAAACTCCCATGGAAAATTACATAGTTGATGCAGAGTCTGGTTTTAATCCATAAAGGGCATAAATCACCTAACATTCCTAAATTGTTTGGAATAACGTGCTTTAAAACATCAGGTATGATGTTGTATCGATCAGGTAGTGTAAGGGTTACGCCCCGCTTCACTGTGACAGACCAAACTCCCACAGCGGGTACAACATCATACACATCATCACACCGTACGTCCATGTGTGTAATGCTGCCTGACTGAGACATATCCCTGTTGTCTACAATAATGGTTGTGCATCACTCATATTCTTCCAACTGATGTGTTAAATAACTCCTCTGACAGATCAAGTGAAGCGGCTGTGGTGCTAGTGTTGGTGGTGGCGGCAGGCAGGCGAGAGTTAACTTGAGAGGTGCCCGAAGCTAAGCTGGAGGAGGATGGGTGCGTCAAGGTTCCGAGCGGAAGCTGTAGAAGATTGGGTATCCTGTGTTAGTCAGTCAACTATGTCCTCAGAACTTTTCGAGTTCAGTGTACGTGGCCTCTGAACACTGGGCATTATTCTAGGGCCAAAGGGAATCACAGCACCACGACCACGATGGCCCCTGCGGCGTGGCCTGCCTCTGCCTGTCATTTTTTTTTTTCCGATTACTGGTACTATGCGTGCAAGCTACTGTGACAACAGAAATGAGTGGCACTGTGCACTGGTAGAAGTTGGCAAAGTAGACACTGTAGGCCTGACACACAGGCTTGCAGACAACTAACTGCTATTCAATCTATTACAGTCAAAAATTGTATTTTTTTTAATGTACACTACTGTTACACACCAGATATGAGCTACACTGGTGTGACACTGTGCCCTGGCAGGCCCTGAAAAATCGGTTACACATCTACAACCACCAAAAAACAACCATGCTAAATAGTTTCTAAATTTTGTCCTGAGTTTAGAAATACCCAATGTTAACATGTTCTTTGCTTTTTTTGCAAGTTATAGGGAAATAAATACAAGAATGCACTTTGCTATTTCAAAACCACTTTTTTTCAAAATGAGCGCCTAGTTACATTGGAACCTTGGGGGTCGATCCGATAAAAATCGTCTCCCGCAAAAGCTGGCAAACGCCAATATTTGCGCGGGTTTGGTATCCTATATACGGCGTAACCTAGAAGTTACGCGCGTATATTTCTGCCGTCGCCCGTAGTTTTTTGGGCCATAGGCAGGTATACCAAACCCGCGCAGTTTTGGTATCCAATAAACAGCGTAAGGGACTTACGTGGCGAAAATGGAGAAATCTTACTCCATTTTCACCTCGCCACAAAAAGCAGCCGTAAGAAGCCTTACGCTGACTATTGGAGCCCCGTAACTCTCTAAACTAGCTGCTAAATAAAACCTAACACCTAACGCGATGCGCAATGTCTATCTACCTGTCAAACCGCGATCCCCCGCAGCAATCCCTAATAAAGTATTTAACCCCTAAACCGCCCGCCATCTACATAAACTAACCCCCTACCTGTGAGCCCCTAAATCCGCCGCCATCTACCTGATCTATCCCCTAATCTGACCCCCTTAACACCGCCCGCCAGCTATATTAATATTATTAACCCCTAATCTAATATCCATAAAGTAATAAACTCTATTACCAGCCCTTAAAAGGGCCTTTTGCGGGGGCTTTGCCCCAAAGTTAACCAGCTCTTTTGCCCTATAACCTGCCGCTCCCTACACCGCCGCACCTATATCACTGGTATTAACCCCTAATATAAGCCCCTTACACAGCCGCCATCTATATTAAAATTATTAACCCCCTAATTTAATCTACCTACCCCGCCGCCAGCTATATTATCTTATATTAACCTCTAAGTATATTATAGTTAGATATAGTTATTACATTATATCTATTAACCCTAATTATATTAGGGTTAATATAGTCAATATAGTTACTATAGTATTTATATTAACTATATTAACTCTATCTAACCCTAAATACCCCTAACTAAATTCTTATTAATAAATCTAATTTATATTATAAACTAAAATATTCTATTTAAATCTAAATACTTACCTATAAAATTAAACCCTAAGATAGCTACGGAATATAATTAATAATTACATTGTAGCTTATATTAGGGTTTATATTTATTTTGCAGGTAAATTGTTAATTATTTTTAACTAGGTATAATAGCTATTAAATAGTTATTACCTATTTAATAGCTACCTAGTTAAAATAATTACCCAATTACCTGGTAAAATAAATCCTAACCTAAGTTACAAATACACCTACACTATCAATAAATTAAATAAACTACAAATATCTATCTAAAAATACAATTAAATAAACTAAACTAAATTACAAAAACAAACACTAAAAAAAAGAATACAAGATTTTTAAGCTAATTACACCTATTCTAAGCCCCCTAATAAAATAATAAACCCCCAAAAAATAAAAACAATTCCCTACCCTATTCTAAATTAAAAATAGTTCAAAGCTCTTTTTACCTTACCAGCCCTTAAAAGGGCCTTTTGTGGGGGCATGCCCCAAAGAAAACTGCTCGTTTTGCCTGAAACAAAAACACAATACCACCGCCCCAACATTACAACCACCACACCACATACCCCTAATCTAACCCAAACCCCCTTAAATAAACCTAACACTACCCCCCTGAAGATCTCCCTACCTTGTATTCACCCCGCCCGGGCAGCAGAACTCTTCATCCGATCCGGGCGATGTCCAATCAAGCGGCAAAGAAGAATTCTTCATCCCGGCGATGTCTTTCTCCAAGCCGGCAGCAAAGTCTTCTTCCATCGGGCGTATCTTCCATCAAGCGGCATCTTCAATCTTCATTCTTCGCTCCTCCAACGCGGGAGCATTCCATCCCGGCCGACGACTGAACGATGAATGAGGTACCTTTAAATGACGTCATCCAAGATGGCGTCCGTCGAATTTCCGATTGGCTGATAGGATTCTATCAGCCAATCGGAATTAAGGTAGAAAAATCTGATTGGCTGATTGAATCAGCCAATCAGATTCAAGTTCAATCCGATTGCTGCACCAATCAGCCAATCAGATTGAACTTGAATCTGCTAGTATTATGGCTTAGCAGTGAAGGGGGTTAATTAGGTAGTTTGTAGGGGAGCTTGCGGGGTTAATTTTAGCTTAGTGTAGAGATCAGCCTCCCACCTGACACATCAGACCCCCTGATCCCTCCCAAACCAGCTCCCTTCCCCTCCCCAACCCCACAATTGTCCCGGCCATCTTAAGTACTGGAAGAAAGGTCTGCCAGTACTAAAATAAAAGGTTTTTTTAAAAAAAATAATTTTTTTAGCATATTTTACATATGCTGTGGTGTAGCATCCCCCTTAGCGCCCCCCAACCTCCCTGTATCCCCCCAAACAGCTCTCTAAACCCTCCCCATCTGCCTTATTGGCGGCCATCTTGGGTACTGGCAGCTGTCTGCTATTATTTCACACAGTCAAAAAAGTGTTGTTGTTTTTTTAAATGTACACTACTGTTACACCAGATATGAGTGGTGGCACTGGGCAAGTGGGCACATTATACGCTGTGAGCCTGACACACACGCTGGCAGGCAGGCAACTGCAATTAGATTACACAGGAAAAAAAAAGCAGCAGACTGATGTTCTAGCCCTAAAAAGGGCTTTTTGGGGTGCTGTCATTACAGCAGAGATCAGATGAGTCCTTCAGTACTGTAGTGGACACTGAATACAACTAGGCCTAGCTATCATTTCCTAATAAATCAGCAGCAGCTACACTGTCCCTCCCTCTCACTAAGAATGCAGCTTCCAAATGAATCTAAAATGGATGCTGTCCAGGAGGTGGGAGGGTCCTGGGAGGGAGTGTCTGCCGCGATTGGCTGTAATGTGTCTGCTGACTATGAGGTAAAGGGTCAAAGTTTACTCAATGATGACGAATAGGGGGCGGATCGAACATCGCATATGTTCGCCCGCCGCGGCGAACGCGAACATGCTATGTTCGCCGCAAACTATTCGCCGGCGAACTATTCGCGACATCACTACTGGTGACCTCTCCCCTAATCCTGGTCCCCAACCAACTGCCTAGCCATGCACATCCATGTATACCATCCCACAGACTCAAAAAACAAAACTCTGACAACCTTACTCACATTCCTCTTGCATTAAAAGCCACTACCCCTTTCACATATGCACTCTGAACTCTCGCTCTGTTGCAACAAACTCACTTCTATACATGACCTTTTTATCTCCCACTCCCTCAACCATTCTGGCCCTAACAGAAACCTGGCTCTCTCCCCTAGACACAGCATCCACTGCTGCTCTGTCACATGGGGGTCTCCACTTCAGCCATACTCCTAGGTCTGGTAATAGACAAGGATGGTGGTGTAGGTATTTTACTTTCCTCTGCTGCACCCTTTCAACAAATACATCCCATCTCTCTCCCTCACATTTTCCTCATTCGAAACTCACATGATTCACTTATTCTCTTCTCCTTCTATACGTGTTGAAGTCATATACTGTCCTCCTGGCTCCTCAACTCAATTTCTAGATCACTTGGCTGCCTGGCTACCTTATTTCCTTTCCTCAGACACCCCTTCCCTCATTCTTGGTGACTTCAACATCCCTCTTGACATTCCCACTGCCTCCTCTGCAAAACAACTTCTGCAACTCACTACCTCTTTCGGTTTGTCACAACGGACTGATTCTCTCACTCACAAAGATGGTCACTCCCTTGACCTGATCTTTAGCTATTGATGCACTCTGTCAAACTTCACAAACTCACCCTTTCCTCTTTCTGACCACCATCTCCTTACTTGCAACATATCATCTCTCCCTACAACTCTCCCTCCTTCTGCTCCTCACACCAAACTTCACAGAAGCATTATGTCATTAGATCAACAACAGCTTTCTAATTCCCTCAAACCTCTCCTCTCATCTTTCTCCTCTTTTTCCTGCCCTGATCAATCTATCTGCCATTATAATTCCACCATTACATCTGTCCATGACAATCTCGCCCCTCTTACCATAGCTCGGAAATCAAACACTCATCCTCAGCCCTGGCATACTCCTCTGACACGATACCTACGCAGATGTTCCCGTACTGCTGAGCAGCACTGGAGAAAATCTAGGAGTTCAGCTGATTTTCAACATTACAAATTTATCTTGAAATCCTACTACTCTGCCCTTAATTTCCAATAGCAACACTACTTCTCTACTCTTATCTCTAATCTTTCATCAAACCTAAAACGTTTGTTCTCCACTTTCAATACTCTTCTCCGCCCTCCCACACCTCCTAATACAACTTCTCTGTCAGCTCAAGACTTTGCCAACCACTTCAATAACAAAATCGACTCCATCAGAAATGAAATCAGCTCTCAACATAATTCCATTCTCTCACCCCCTCAAATGCTCTCAATCAACCACAACCCACATAACCTTAAACTTAGCTCATTCTCCCCTGTTACTGAGGAAGAAGTTTCGGCACTTATACCGTGCCCTCACCTCACTACCTGTCTCCTTGACCCTATCCCCTCACAGATACTCCCCTCCCTCTCTGCCACCCTTACCCCTATACTCACACACACTTTCAACCTCTCCCTCAGCACCGGTATATTTCCCTCATCGCTGAAACATGCACTGGTCACACCTATCCTCAAAAAACCTCCCCTTGATCCTACCTCCCCATCCAACTACCGCCCTATTTCCCTCCTCCCTCTTGCATCAAAGCTTCTCGAAAAACTAGCTAATGCACGCCTATCCCATTTCCTTACAATAAACTCCCTCCTTGGCCCATTGTAATCTGGATTTCATCCCCATCACTCCACAGAGACAGCAATTGTTAAGGTTACCAATGACCTACTTACAGCAAAATCAAAAGGCCACTTCTCTCTGCTTATCCTCCTTGATCTGTCCACAGCCTTTGACACTGTTGACCACCCTCTTTTGCTCCAAACCCTCCAATCCTTCGGCATCTGTGACACAGCCCTCTCGTGGCTCTCTTCTTACCTGTCAAACCGTACCTTTAGTGTAGCCTTCTCTGGGGCCTCCTCTGCCCCATCACCACTTTCTGTCGGAGTACCACAAGGCTCTGTCCTCGGTCCCCTTCTCTTCTCAATCTACACGTCATCACTAGGTTCCCTAATAAAGTCCCACGGTTTACAATATCATTTGTATGCCGATGACACCCAAATCTACTTCTCTGCATCAGACCTATCTCCTTCCTTGCTAACCTGTGTCACTTACTGTCTTTCTCACATATCTAACTGGATATCCTCTCACTACCTCAAGCTAAATCTCTCCAAAACTGAGCTCCTTATTTACCCCCAATCTCTCTATAACTTTCGACAACTCCATCATTACCCCTACCCCGCATGCCCGATGTCTTGGGGTCACATTTGACTCAAATCTTTCTTTCACTCCTCACATTCAGTCATTGGCTAAAGTCTGCCGCTTCCACCTTAAAAACATCTCAAAAATTAGACTCATCCTTACACAAGACACAACTAAGATTTTAATACACTCTCTCATTCTTTCCCAACCTCGATTACTGCAACTCTGTCCTCTCTGGTCTCCCCACCTGCCACCTAGCTCCTTTACAATCCATAATGAATGCCTCTGCCAGACTCATCTTCCTTACATGTCGCTCTTCCTCTGCTGCACCTCTCTGCCAATCCCTTCACTGGCTTCCTCTTGCCTCTAGGATCAAACACAAAATTCTCATTCTGACATACAAAGCCCTCAACTGCAATGTTCCCCCCTATATCTCAGACCTTGTCTCCAGATACTCCCCCCCCCGTCCGCTTCGCTCTGCTCACGACCTCCTACTCTCCTACTCTCTTGTCACCTCATCCCACTCCCGTTTACAGGACTTCTCCAGACTGGCTCCCATCTTGTGGAACTCTCTGCCTTACTCCACAAGACTCTCTTCTAGTTTTAAAAGCTTCAAGTGCTTCCAAAAGACCCTTATACCAGTTCCTCTTCTCCATTGCTATCCCCTGAACCCCCTTAGCATGTAAGCCTAAGAGTCCAAGCTATTTGTATATCACCTTCTGTAAGAGCTGACTACAACAGTGCAAACTCTTGGCAGGGCTCTCTACCCATTTGATCCCTATTAATTGTTTTGTTGTACTCCGCAATTTGTTATAGCGCTGCAGAATCTGTTGGCGCTCTACAAATAACACGATAATAATAATAATAATAATAATAATAAAAATAAATGCTCTGCTGCATTCTATGGTTTCTGTGATGAAAGTGGGAAGTGACGTCACCAGATTGGGGGCGGGGCTTAGGTCCACTTGTCTGTGTCGCAGTTAGTTAGTGAGATAAATGCTACCAGATGTATGTTTCCATGCTCTACAATAAAATAGAGTTGTACCATCTTTGCTGTGTCCTGCATGTGTCCTGCATCTCATGACATGTGTCAAAAGTTCTTTCCTGCGCTTCTGTTTCCTGATCGATAACGATGTCAAAGTTTACCCCCACCTGAGCCTTTGACTTCTCTCAGCCTGCAGCTTGGCCCACATGGTGTCAGCGGTTTCAGTGCATCAGGATTGCTTCCAAGCTGGACAAGGAGAGTGGGGAAGTACAAGTTAATTCTCTTTTATACTCTATGGGGAAAGATGTGGAGCCAGTGTTCAATGCTTTTACTTTCCAAGAAGGGGAAGAATTTGACTTTGAAATAGTTATGAATAAACTCAGTGCCCACTTTGTGCCCAAAAGAAATGTAATTCATGAGAGGGCTTGTTCTCACAAACGTGCTCAGCGTGTGGGAGAATCTGTGGAGTCATTTGTGCACAGCCTGTATGAACTAGCTGAATTCTGTGAGTTTGGTGTTTGTTAAAGAAGAGCAAATCAGAGACAGAATAGTTATTGGAATTGCAGATGCTGAAGTCTCACTGAAGCTACAGTTAGAGTCTGATTTAACATTAGATGGGGCTATTAGGATGGCCGCCAGAGTGAGCTGGTGAAAAAGCAAAGTGCTGATCTGAGGTCTAAGAGTATTGTGGATGAAGTGCAGCAGTTCAGGAGAGCTGCTAGTGAAAGGCACAGTGTGAGCGGTAGACCTAGGGCAACAGAATAGGCCCAGAAGTGGATGAGTGTCATATGCCCTGCTAAAGACAAAAGATGTAGAAAATGTAACAGGATGGGCAATTTTGAAGTGGTGGGTAAGACTGAATATATAAGGAGATGCATGTGGATAGTGACCAGGAGGGTCAAGAAGTGTCCTTTGTGGGGTCTGTTGATGAACAGCCGGGTTCAGAAGATGATTGGAGGGTTACCCTTACTGTAATGGGAGCCAAAAGTCTCCTTTAAGATTGACACAGGAGCAGACATCACTGTAATGGTCTCTTGCAGTGTTCATAAAACTGCCATCGACAGCCCCAGCTGCAAAAGTTACAACAAAAGTCCATAGTCCTGGTGGCCCGCATTGATTGTGCGGGGACATTTCTTGCCAGCTGCGAGTACAAGCAAAGGAAATTCACCATGTGGGTGCATGTGATTAGAGGTCAGTGTGTTTACAACTTATTGAGCAGAAAAGCAGCCTGTGGTTTGGGCCTAGTGGCCAGAGTGAATGAGATCTCAGAAGATATGTTTGGTGAATTGGGCCTATTGAATTGCAACCCAGTCCGTATATCACTTAAAGGTGACGCAGTCCCATACAGCATTACCACTCCCCATAGAATTCCGTTCCCAGCTCAATGCCTCTAGTGGAGAAGGAGCTGCTGCGTATGAAGAATATGGGGGTTATTGAAGAGGTTGTTGAAGGCAACTGACTGGTGTGCCCCCATTGTGTCCGTTGCAAAGAAAAACGGGAAGGTACGCATCTGCGTAGACTTGAAAAGGCTGAATGAGACGGTGAAGAGAGAGAGATATGTGCTGCCGACACTTGAAGACATAGCTTCTAAATTGGCGGGGGGCGAAGTTTTTCTCTACATTGGATGCATCTAGCAGCTTCTAGCAGATACCTCTAGATCCAAAGTGCCGCAAACTGACTACCTTCATTATACCAGTAGGTCGGTTTTGTTTTTGCAGACTCCCCTTCGGGATTTCCTCTGCTCCTGAAATCTTCCAAAGAGAAATGAGTTTCTCTCCTAAGAGACCACGTGGGCACGGCAGTCAGTCATGGACAACATCTTAGTGTATGGGTCTACATTGGAGGGAACATTGATCAGCGATTGAGCTGTGTGCTGCAGACTATCAGAGAGTCCGGGCTGAAGCTAAACAAAGAGAAATGCCATTTTGGGAAAGCTGGGATATGTTACTTTGGGCATATCATCAATGGGGATTGCATCAAGCCAGACCCCAAGAAAATTATGTTGCTAAAGAAAGATGTTGCCTGGGACTGGGGACCTTCACAGGAAGAATCTTTTATGCAGGTCAAGTCCCTGCTGGGGTATGCCCCAGTGTTGGGGTTCTACGAACCTTCCAAAAAGACTGTGGTTAGTGCTGATGTGAGCAGTTATGGGTGAGGGGGGGCCACCCTCCTGCAGCTGAATGAAACAAACTTTTTTATGGAACATTTTTATGTTTATTATATAAATTAGTATATACTTTTGTGCATGTGTGTATATATTTATATATATATATATATATATACTGTATATACATACAGTATATATATATATATATATATATATATATATATTATATATATATATATATATATACTGTATATGTGTGTATATATATATATATAATTATGATTCAGCCCATTAAGGCAAAGGACTGTAGTGTTAGGACCAGTCAATATTGGGACACCTTGTAAGTTGGTGAGTGGCTAAGCAGAATATGGCCATATTGTGTGACTAATATCCCAATTTTATTTAAAAGAATAGTTGTTTTTGCAGCATTTAAAAATGTGTTGTGAATTTGAAAATGGATGTGCGCCAATACCCCCTGTTTTATGGGTGTGTATATATATATTATATATATATATATATATTATATATAATATATATATATATATATATATATATATATATATATACACACATGTGTATATATACACACAAACACACACACACATATACATATATATTTACTGGGAATACACCAGTTCCCATTGACCGCTATGTAAAAACATTTTTCAGTACTTTTTTTCTAACACCCCACATCTGCCAACTTAAAAACCTTCATAACTGATTATTGAAGTTATTTTATTAAAAAATAAAGATGCTACTATCTTTACTTTTAATAAAGTAAATTACATTTGATTTTGGGGTCCTTTGGTGGACATTTATCTGATCTCTGATTAATTTTCTAAGCATTAATTGCTACTGTGAGCTCGCCGTAGCAATAACCAGCCACTTGTAACCTAGCCCTAAATGAGGGGGAGGTGCATAGCTGTGTATGCGGGTACAGAAAGGAACATCAGTAAAAAATAATTTTTTAATAAAATTAATAAGTAATGAGGAGTTAAACTTTATTAGACTTTATTAATAATATATATCAAATCATTTTTCTTGCCACAAGAATATGATTATTTATGTAATAATCACTCACATTATAAAAAAAAATACAAGTAAAAAGCAAAAAAAATTGTCACTAAACAGCCACAATAACTGCTAAACTATCACACAAGAAAACAGCTAACTGGACAAGAAGAAAGCTGTGGGCGGAGCTTGGTGGCCCATTTTCAGATGCTAACAAATGATAATTATTTAAAAGTTTCATGTAATTCTCTACAAGCTTGCAAGATGCTTGTCTGGTATGTAACAATAAGTAGTAAAGAATAAATATTGGGTATAGACTGTCCCCTTTAAGCGGGCTGTGGTATTAAAAAATTCTTAAAGTGACAGTGTATTTAAAAAAATTCTAAACTTTGGGGAATTTTTAATTTAGTATTATGGACATATGTCATGATCCGGTGTACATACGCACAGGACACAGACCCTCGGGGCAGTGGTAGGGATTTGAAGACAACCGACCCTGACCCGGGGAAGAGTATCCTGGACTTGGATAGATGATATTCTGTGATTCATAGTTGCTAGAAGTTATTGTAGAATAAATGGAGAGTGCAACATTTGTATACAATATATTCTGAGTTCACTGTGACTTATAGTTAGTTAATAGAAGTAACTGCAGGATTCAATGGAGAGAAAAATATAGCAATGTGGAATGTTCAGGCTTCAGAGTAATCTGGTAAAAGATTGACACTTAGATGCAAACTAAGGTTTGTTGCAGGTTCACAGTACATAATATTATATAAAGCTGTATTTCAGAGTTAAAGCACAGCTGCTCAGGTACTTAGACAAGCTGCAAGTTTAGGCATTAATTACTGTTTGTGCATTTAGATGCAAACTTGGTTTGTTGCAGGTTCACAGTACATATTATTATAAAGAGCTGTATGTCAGTAATTAGCAGAGCAGCACAGGTGAAAGTTAAGTTTAAGGCATCAATTACTGTTTGAACATATTATTGGAGAATCACATGAAAGCTTTTCAATTGAACACATAGATGGCAGAGTTCAGAATATGTTAACATATTTGCAGCAGGATATTTCAGCAATGACAACTTGTAGCAGAGAAATAGTTATAAAGTTCTGAGTAAGATGCTGTTGTAATTAGAGAGTGATGATAACCAAAAGTATGCTTGATTTATAATAAAGTTCTGAGTTTGTTAAGTAGCAGTGTCCAGGAAACAGAAAATGGAATTATTTGGATACTTGCGATTTGATGATTTTAGGCATTGGAATAGAAAATGCTGTAGGTTGAAATAGTTGGTAAATTCATACAGAAACAGTCACAGACCTCTGTTGTTCAGGGATCACAACTTCAATGTTAATGCCAAGCACATTAGACCTGAGAAGGCTTAAATAGAGGCTGAGGTAATCAGGTGCATGAATGATTAATCAGGCAGGCAAGCAAGCTGAATGTGAATACTGCCCAAATGCAGCAGTCAGAGAAGGATTTCTTAAAGGGATAGTGACATTAGGCTGAGATATGTTACAGATTCCCCTTCTTAAAGGGCGACCCCTCCCGGGCGCCCATACAATCCAAAAGGAGAGAGAACAAAATTGATATGGAGAACCGGTAGTAGGTGTATGGAGGTAGTGAGTCCAATCGGAAATCAAGAAAGGAGGGTTGGAGATCTCTTGAAAAAGTTGAATGACGAAGTAAAGGCCATTGTAATTCAGGTATCAAAGATCTTGACAATGATGAGCAGGCAAAACTGAAGTCAACTTTTTTGTAGTCATCGTGAGAATCGATGAACGTAACATACAATGAGCTTCCTACCACAGAATCATCCTGAGGGTAGACAGGCGGATGTTCTTCATGATAGATGACCATGTACATAGCCAATGAAAAGGCAGGCCAGTCCTAGAGATATGAATAGGCTTTTTCTCAGCTTCAGAATTAGAGATGCAGCATTCTGGATTGATAACCAGATTAACCACCTTTGGGTCAGAGATTTGAGTATCTCAGAATTAACCTCTTGGCTGAGGATTAGAAATACTACAAAAGAAAAAGCTATAGCCACTTCTTAACGCAATAGCAGGGCTTTCTTCAAAGTAGGAGATAGGAGTGTAGAGTGCAAGATTGTCCAGTTCTTCGCCATCCTTCTAATTCAATATGAAATGTCTCCTTACTGGATTCAGAATCAAAAGTGTCCTCACTATGAACAGGTATATTGAATGCCCACACCAGGGCAAGGTTCAGGAATATCCTCAGCTAGGATCGGGTGAAGGAATGCCCATGCCAGGCAAGGGTTCAACTATAGAGAAAGAAAAAGAACCCACTTTAGAGCCAGGAACCATACTCTCTACTGAGCAGAGGGCAAGGCTTTCTTCAGGGGTTTATAAACGCAAGAATTAACAAGACCCACTTTACAGCCAAGAACCATACTCGCTTCTGATTAGAGGGCATGCTATCATCAGGATCAAGTATTATTACACCCATTTCTGGGTTTAAACAAAGGAATACCCATACCATGGTCAAAAACAGGAGAGTCCACCTTGATGTCAGGTTTAGTAGTATAATCATGGAAAACAGGAACAGGAATGGGGCACGAGGGGAATCTTCTTGAATAACTTTTGTACAAGTTTCAGGGTCAAGAATGTCCACTTGCGAACTTGTTCAAAGTTGTCCTCACAGGATTCAGTATCAGGAAATTCCTGTAACAGGAAACTGATGTAGATAGAAAATGTAGGGTTGATGCAAAGTAATCTCCCAAGGGAAACAATGTCTTAGATGCAGTAACAGAAGAATTTTGAGAAGATGAAGTGTACTGAACATATGCCACACTCAGGTAGAATGCGGAGGAATCGTGACACAAGATTCTGACTGAGAAGTTATCTGGAGTTCAGCAGGCATGCTTATTTGAGTTTGAATATCAAGCTAAATTCTCAAAGGATTATCTCTGGTAAATGAAAGGTTGTTTATCTGGAACAAAATTATCTTTGCTTCTAGCACAGGGGTTTACAGGCAATGAGGCATCATGAGAGGATATGAGAAATCAATATTTGGAAACAAGTTTTTGTATTTGTTGTAGAGTCTGAGAAGAGATACCATTAGATGCTTTAAGAACAGACTGATAGTGACTATAGACATCATCCAGCTCGGTGTTGACAGTGTCAGGAGGCAAGAGAGGGTCTGGTACAACAGAATCTAAAACAGGGGAATCAGGCTGAGTTTCCTCTTTTGCACTTCTGATTTTCTGTGGGCAGAAGGATTTTCTTCTTCTTCTTTTTCTTAGAGAGCATTAGATTTCTTCCCTGTATGAGGCATCTTAGTTGCTGCCTATTGTGGTTTGTAGTAAGGTTGAGAACAGAAATCCCTCTTCATCACTGGATGCATAATTCTGGATGTGATAAATCAGCATAGTAGTTGAGGGGACCTTTACTCCTAACAGCAGTCTGTAAACCAGATGTCCTTTCTTTCCAGCTCTGAATCTGTCCAATCTAACGAATCCATGGTATCATCAGAAATAGGAAGATCAGTATTTCATGAGAGGTTTCATGATGGAGCTGTCTGTATCATCCATGTTGTAAAGTATAACAACCAAGGGATGTCATTATAGCAAATAGGTTGAGGTCTTGTCTGAGTTTGTGGCAAATTAAAGTTGCGCTCATACCAGTCTAATGCCAGTTCAGCTGGATCTGTGAAGTCATCCTCCATGTTGACATATTCAGACTCAGAATCAGCTATCACCAGATAGGAATTACAAACAGGAGGAGTAGATGGTTTCTGGAACAGTAGTCCTGTCTCTTTAAATCTTTAAAGGTCTGAATTTTTTCTGCTGAATCTATGAATGCATCCTCTTCAGTTACATAGTCAGACTCAGAATCATTTCACCAAATCGAAATCACGAACGATGAGGAACAGATGAAATTCTAGAATAGTGGTTCTGTCTCTTTAAATCTTTGAAAGCCTGAATTTTTATGCTGAAGCTATGGTTTAAATCCTCTTCATATTTCATAGTCAGATTCAGGATCAGTTTCACCAAAATGGTAACCTCGAACTTGAGTAGAGGATGTCTAGAATGGGAGTACTGTGTCTTAAATTTTTTAAAGTTTGAAAATCTTCTGTTTTTCCTTTAGGGATTGCTTGGGTCTGAGTTATGTTGTAATTTTTTATTTTCCTTTGAGGGTCGGTGCATCCACTACCACTGCGGATCCCTTTTTTAGGCATTAACATTCTGTCATGATCCGGTGTACATGCGCTCAGGACACAGACCCTCGGGGCAGTGGTAGGGATTTGAAGACACCGACCCCTGACCCGGGGAAGAGTATCCTGGACGTGGATAGATGATATTCTGTGATTCATAGTTGCTAGAAGTTATTGTAGAATAAATGGAGAGTGCAACATTTGTATACAATATATTCTGAGTTCACTGTGACTTATAGTTAGTTAATAGAAGTAACTGCAGGATTCAATGAGAGAAAAATATAGCAATGTGGAATGTTCAGGCTTCAGAGTAATCTGGTAAAAGATTGACACTTAGATGCAAACTAAGGTTTGTTGCAGGTTCACAGTACATAATATTATATAAAGCTGTATTTCAGAGTTAAAGCACAGCTGCTCAGGTACTTAGACAAGCTGCAAGTTTAGGCATTAATTACTGTTTGTGCATTTAGATGCAAACTTGGTTTGCTAGCAGGTTCACAGTACATATTATTATAAAGAGCTGTATGTCAGGTAATTAGCAGAGCAGCACAGGTGAAAAGTTAAGTTTAAGGCATCAATTACTGTTTGAACATATTTGGAGAATCACATGAAAGCTTTTAATTGAACACATAGATGCAGAGTTCAGAATATGTTTAAACATATTTGCAGCAGGATCATTTCAGCAATGACAACTTGTAGCAGAGAAATAGTTATAAAGTTTCGTGAGTAAGATGCTGTTGTAATTAGAGAGTGATGATAACCAAAAGTATGCTTGATTTATAATAAAGTTCTGAGTTTGTTAAGTAAGCAGTGTCCAGGAAACAGAAATGTGAATTATTTGGATACTTTGCGATTTGATGATTTCTTAGGCATTGAATAGAAAAATGCTGTAGGTTGAAAATAGTTGGTAAATTTCATACAGGGAAACAGTCACAGACCTCTGTTTTTCAGGATCACAACATTCAATGTAAATGCCAAGCAAATTAGACCTGAGAAGGCTTAATTAGAGGCTGAGGTAATCATGTGCATGAATGATTAATCAGGCAGGCAAGCAAGCTGAATGTGAATACTGCCCAAATGCAGCAGTCAGAGAAGGATTTCTTAAAGGGATAGTGACATTAGGCTGAGATATGTTACAAACAAGGAGACAAGACCTCTGTGTCTTTTGACAAATGCTTGTTATGCCTTGAGGCAACAAATTGGTTTGCCTATGCAATACTGTACTGCATGCTTAGCTAGAACACTTCAATTTAAATGATAAATTGTTGCCTACTGAGCACAATGTCTCTCAGGATGATGCTGTTCAGGCAATGCCACAGCTTTCTCCTCAAATGTTCCAAGCCTCTTTGGCGTCACATACAGTGACCTGCAGTTCCTCTCAGACTCCTGAAGGAGTTATTTGCCTGCAGAGTTTGTTGCACAGGTATCTGCTGTGGTATCTGCAGTATTATCTGCTTTTTCCTATGCTGGGAAGACGCAAGAGGAAAATTAGACATTCAGATAGTAAGGTTTCTGTTCCACCTACTGCTATGCAGGTTGCCCTCCTCATAAGTCTGATGAGAAGGATACATCAGTGGCCTCTGAGGGGAGAAATCTCAGATTCAGACAGTATTATTCCTTCATCTGATACTAAAGAAGTAAACTTTAGATTTAAAGGGACATTCTACACCAGAATATTTAATTGCTTAAAAAGATAGATAATCCCTTTATTACCCCTATTCCCCAGTTTTGCATAACCAACACAGGTTATATATAATATATGTTTTACCTCGTGATTACCTTGTATCTAAGCCTCTGCAGACTGCCCCCCTTATCTCCTGTGCTTTTGATGGACATGCAGTTTAGCCAATCAGTGCAGACCTCCTAAATAACTCCACATGAGTGAGCACAATGTTATCTATATGACACACATGAACAGTACTGTCTAACTGTGAAAAACTTTCAAAATGCTCTGAGCTAAGAGGCGGTTTTCAACGGTTTAGAAATCAGCTTAAGCCTACCTAGGTTTAGGCTTTTCAAAAATACCACCAAGGGGAACAAAGCAAATTTAATGATAAAAGTCAAATGAAAGTTGTTTAAAATTGACATGCCCTATCTGAATCCATGAAGGTTTAATTTTGACTAGACTGTCCTTTTAAGCTTGAACACCTATTGTGTTACTCTTAAAGGAGTATCAAATTGGAAAATCCAGGTGGCGCTTAAAAAAGCTGTGGGTTAAATACTAATACAAACTGTTAAAAATTCCTCTTTGAAAAAAATTCTTACTAGATGCAGTCAGCTCTTCAAAACACTTAATGTATTAAACACAGTATGAAGACAATTCAAAATGTCATTAAAAAATTGTTCAATATCATCACAAATTCAATCATACGTTTTGGCCCAAACAGTTACAATCACCATTCATACAGCTACCTACAATTACTATTCACTGATAACTTTAACTATACTATATAAAAATTGATAAAATAAACAGGTCAATATCAGTGCTTAATCAGCAATAAAAAAAGTTCAACCCATAAAACTGCTCCTTCAACTTTTTAGGTATACTGAGCTTCTAGGAATTTCCTTACTGATCGTATCCTATGTAAACACTATGCAACATATGCATATGTTTGATATAAGAGAATTGTAGTGTTAACTTGCTGTTAGTCAGTTCAAACAGTATCAGCTGTCTCCAATTGTAAATAATGATCAATGTTCTTAAACAACTTGGTTATCCAATCACCACCTCTTTCCAAATGCGCTTCCAAATTACAAATACTCTTGGTGGCTGGGTGTGCTAATACAGGTCTCTTCTTTCCAATAATATCGCTTTTTTTTGCTCACAGAGAATAATTAAGCGTCTTAGTCTCCACTAATTATATCTGACATTATCAGTGCAGGGAACCCTGTGCCTCTTAATTCACACACGTTCTTACCTGCTCCTTATCGATTCTTGTCCGGCGCTGTTCCCCACCGGCAGGTACGCTGTGTTTGGTGCTTCATCCTAGAACACAACTACTTTTCTTTTGACAGCAAATATTATCTCCAAATAGAAGGAACAGCAATGGGCACGAGATTTGCACCGAGCTATGCTAATTTGTTTATGGGAGATTGGGAGAACAGATTTCTACAGTATGCGGAGCTCGGTGCAAATCTCGTGCTGTTTAAAAGATATATTGATGACATCATAATTATTTGGAAAGGGAGTGAAGGAGAGTTGAAAGATGTGTTTGACACCATGAATAATAACGACAGGGGTCTATCTTTTACCTATCAGATTAGTAAAGAAAGTTTAAAATTTTTAGACCTGGACATCCGAATAATAGACAACAAATTGTTAACAATGACATACTTCAAACCGACAGACTCCAATAATTATATCCACGCATCCAGCTGCCATTTTTCAAAGTGGAAGAATAACATACTGGTAGGGCAGTGCCTTAGGATCAGAAAAAATTGCACGGAGAGTAGTGACTTCGAAGAACAGATAAAAGTGTTAGAAGGGAAATTCAAAGAACGAGGTTATAGGGATGAGACTGTGACAAATGCAATAAAAAGAGCTAGAGAAAACCAATAGAGGACTCACTGTTTAACATATAAAGTTAAAAACCACTCAAACCCATGATGAATATGATATACCATTTGTGACATTTGTGAGTATAGTGACGACCATAATAAGATAAGAAAAATACTAAGGAAGCACTGGCATATCATTTAAAATGAACCTATAGTAGGGGATAAATTACCACCTTATCCCAGAATGGTATTTAAAAAGGTAAAAAAAAATTGAAATCAATGCTGGCACCGAGTGAATTTAAAAGAGGGAGAGCACTCCAGAAGACTAAAGACAGGGATTTGTGGGGAAAAGAGGTGAGTGGGTTTTACCACTGCATCTCGTGCAAATCCTGTAAACATAGTATTAAAAAGAAAAACATTAATATACCTGCAAAAAATATTAATTACACAATAAGATACACCATACGTTGTAATAGTAGGGGCGTTGTATATATGTTACAGTGCTCATGTGGTCTAATTTATATAGGAGAGACATCTAGAATGCTCCGGGATAGAATACGTGAGCATCTTTGGCAAATTGAAAAAGGTCATCAAGAAACACATTTGTATCAGCACTTCAGGGACACTCATGAAAGTAACACAAAGGACCTTAAATTTTGGGGGCTGTGTAAAGTCAGAGGTAATTGGAGGGGGGGGCATTTTGAAAATCTGCTCCTAAGGAAGGAGGCCGAAATGATCTATAATTTCAACACCCTACACCCCAACGGTCTAAATTCAGAGCTGAATATCAGCCCCTTCTTAACTTAAAGGGAGACAGAGTATAGGTGATTTAATTATCCGAAACTGTGAGCTTCTGTCTAAGATCTGGAGGCCTCTTATACAATTACATATACTTATAGATACTTAAGGCCTTTTTTTTTTTTTTTTTGGACCAGTGTATATATAGAATTAAAACACTCCCAACTAACATTAACGTATAGAATTGGATGTTATAGATTAAGCTATTAGGATTATCTTTAAGAACTGAACAGCCTTCATATCCTAGTGGTATTAAATAAGCTCCTCAGCATTGGAGACCTGGGTTTGATCCCTCTCCAAGGAATTCATTTTTTAACTTTTGAAAAATTATTTTTCAATTAATTTCTGAATTTGATTGTTTATAAAATAAAAATAACTTTATTGATAGTTTATTAATGACGGTTACTTTTTATATTAATGCAGGCTGAAACCTCCCTTCTTCCATTTAGGTCTTTATTTCTGGTGTTTTGAACTCTGGATGTAGTGGTTATAGAATGTAGGATGTTTGAGTTGAGTAAGTAAGTAAGAAAAGCAGGAGGATTCTACTCAGCCCCACTAGCTTAGAGGACACCTTCCAGCCCTTAAACCAGGGGGTAAGAGGTTCGAATCCCCATAATAAGTGGTTTTGATGCATAAGATTTTTATATGGAGTTTTCAAGAATGTTTTTGAACAGATTCAGTATGAAGGCACTAGGTTTTTTATTTTTTTTATTTTTCTATTTAGCTATGTATTTTCAAGATTTTATTGTTTTTTAAGCATTTTTGTCATATAAAGGAAGCTCCTGCAACTACACACAGAGCAATTGAGGAGAGTAGTGTAAACTGACAAAAAAGGCTACCACTCACCTGCATTGACAGGAACATGTGGATCCGACCTGAAGAAGTACTTCCAGGATGAAATAGGAAATACAATTAAGTACAACGAATCACAGGTAACCTTAGGGGATTTAAGAAGGATCTCACATAGTATGCAGTATCTTGAGAAAGCCCCACACCTTAGGGGTGAAACGTTGAAGGTGATAAGCATGCTCTCTGTGGAACTTAAGAATTTGGAGTTTATTCTAAACGCAAGGACTCTGCGTACTTAGTACCTATGTGCAGAGACCTAAGGCTTTCCTGACTGCTGGGAGGTAAATAGTAGCCATACCAAGACTTGCGCAAGTGAAGATCGTTACTAAAGAAACCCAGTATCCTGAGACGCACCAAACACAGCTTACCTGCCGGTGGGGAACAGCCGGACAAGACATCGATAAGGAGCAGGTGAGAACGTGTGTGATTAAGAGCACAGGGTTCCCTGCACTGATAATGTCAGATATAATTAGAGGAGACTAAGACGCTTAATTAATCCTGTGACAAAAAAAGCGATATTATTGGAAAGAGACTGTATTAGCACACCCAGCACCAAGAGTGTTTGTAATTTGGAAGCGCATTTGGAAAGAGGTGGTGATTGGATAACCAAGTTGTTTAAGAACATTGATCATTATTTACAAATGGAGACAGCTGATACTCTTTGAACTGACTAACAACAAGTTAACACTACAATTCTCTTATATCAAACATTGCACTGGTGGTTATATGTTGCATAGTGTTTACATAGGATACGATCAGTAAGGAAATTCCTAGAAGCTCAGTATACCTAAAAAAGTTGAAGGAGCATTTTATGGTTGAACTATTTTATTGTTGATTAAGCACTGATATTGACCTGTTATTTTATCAATTTTTATATAGTATAGTTAAAGTTATCAGTGAATAGAAATTGTAGGCTGTATGAATGGTGATTGTAACTGTTTTGGGCCAAAACGTATGATTGAATTTGTGATGATATTTGAACAATTTTTTAATGACATTTGAATTGTCTTCATACTGTGTTTAATAAATTAAGTGTTTTGAAGAGCTGACACTGCATCTAGTAAGAATTTTTTTCAAAGAGGGAATTTTTAAGAGTTTGTATTAGTATTTAACCCACAGCTTTTTTAAGCCCCACCTGAATTTTCCAATTGATACTCCCTAGTTATATAGCTACCTAGGAAGAAAGGTAGCTTCTATTAGGTTGGCCAGTTGGGGAACCAGGGCATCACTTTCACACTAATTTTATTAAAATTTTACCTCTTAAAGGAGGTATTCGGCTACTTTGGACGACTCCGATACTCTCGTCGTTGTCAACTCTAAGAAGTCTAGTAAACTTAATAAATACTATGATGTTCCTTCATCTGTAGAAGGGTTTCCTGTTTCAGACAGCGTGACGGAGATTATTTCACAGGGAAATAGGAGAAGCAGGGATACCTTTCCCCCCCTGTCTACCGTCTTTAAATATATGTTTCCTGTTGCAGACTCCATTAAAGATACATGGCACTGTTTTGTTTCTTATTGCTACCTCTTCTGCTCGGAGAGTTTTGGAACCTTCGCTTTGCGAGTGTGATTCGCCTTACCTTATCTTTCATGTGGATAAGGCGGCTCTTCGTACTAAAATTGGGGTTTCTTCCTAAAGTGGTTTCCGGATATACAATATTAATCAGCGAAATTTTTGTTCCTTCTCTCCGTCCCAATCCTTCTTCTCATAAAGAATGTCTGTTGCACAACTTGGATGTTGTGCGTGCTCTAAAATTCTACCTATAGGCGACTAACGGATTCTCGCCAGGTCTTCTGCCCTGTTTGTTTGTTTGTTTGTTTTGTTTCTCAGGAAAGCAACAGGTGTGAGTATTTCAACAATTTGAGTAGATCACTATATAAAGGTGTCTGAAAAGAAGCCCAGGTATGCAGTGACCAAGTTCGCATGTGCACTAAATGCGTCTGCGTGGAGCCTCCTGTTCACACACCTGTTGACTTTTGCTTTTACTACTGACCGAATGATGTGTTTTTACCTTTTTCTACAATAAAGATTGGACTCTTCCTTTACTCAGCGTTGCCAGTCTGTGTGTATTCCTTCAATCTTTTGTATAGATATCTCTCTGCTTTAGCGTGTACTGCCGGCAAGCCTGTTTGAGATGCGACATTGGGCCTCCGGACCTACAGGGAAAAACTTCCCGCCCACTTCCCATTGCGCTGCTCGGACACATACGGAGGACAGGAGGTAAGCAGAAAATGCTGCACTCCCCTAAAGGCTTGATACGCTGTATATATGTTGGAACAGATTTGCAAGGCTGCAACTTGATCCTCTCTGCATACTTTTTTCAAAATTTACAAATTTGTTACTTTTGCCTCGGCTGAGGCCTCTTTTGGGAGAAAGGTTCTTCAAGCGATGGTGCCTTCTGTTTAGGTCTGCCCTATCTTGTTTTTTACTAAACCTCAGGCACCTCTACACCTTTGTTTTATTCCTTTTCCATTTCCCTCTCGGGCTCGAATGACTGGGGATTATGGGTAGAGGAGTGACACTTAACAGCTCTGTGGTGGTGCTCTTTGCCTCCTCGTGCTGGCCAGGAGTGATATTCCCACTAGTAATTGAATGATGTCGTGGACTCTCCATATCCTGAACAAAGAAATTTATCAGGTAAGCCTAAATTTTGTTATTCATATATTCATATACATATAAATACTGTATATATATATATATATATATATATATATATATATATATACATATATACTGTATATATATATATATATATATATATATTTATATATATATATATACATATATATTTAAAAATGCTGCCCATTGCTGCCCTACTTACCCCCCTTCATTGTGCAAGGTTTCTGATGCTGTCTGTGATGGCATCAGAACGAGGCTCCCATAGGAGCCGATGGAAGCGCGCTCTTGTGAGCACAATGCTTCCTAGCAATGCGAATGCGAGCTGGCATTCGCATTGCGATTTACTTGTAATACCAGCGCACATTATTGTGCGCTAGTATTACAAAGGGGAGCGCTATATTGCTTGCTCACAAGCGATATTTAGCACTCCACTTGTAATCAGGCCAAAAATGTTTAAAGGCCCTTAACCCCTTAATGAACCACAGCACTTTTCCATTTTCTGTCGTTTTGGGACCAGGGCTATTTTTACATTTCTGCGATGTTAGTGTTTAGGCTGTAATTTTCCTCTTACTCATTTACTGTACCACATATATTATATACCGTTTTTCTCGCTCATAAATGGACTTTCTAAAAGATACCATTATTTTCATCATATCTTATAATTTACTATAAAAAAAATTATAAAATATGAGGAAAAAATGGAAAAAAAACACAATTCTTTTCTACTTTGACCCCAAATCTGTTACCATCTACAACCACCAAAAAAACACCCATGCTAAATAGTTTCTAAATTTTGTCCTGAGTTTAGAAATACCCAATGTTTACATCTTCTTTGCTTTTTTTTGTACAAGTAGCACTTTGCTATTTCCAAACCATATTTTTCAAAATTAGCGCTAGTTACATTAGAAACTAATATCTTCAGGAATCTATGAATACCATTGACATGTATATATTTTTTTTTAGTAGACATCCCAAAGTATTGATCTAGGCCATTTTAGTATATTTCATGCCATCATTTCGCCGCCAATGCGATTAAATACATAAAATCGTTCACTTTTTCACTAATTTTTTTCACAAACTTTTGTTTCTCACCTGAAAATTATTTACAAACAGCTTGTGCAATTATGGCTTAAATGGTTGTAAATTCTTCTCTGGGATCCCCTTTGTTCAGAAATAGCAGACATATATGGCTTTGGCATTGATTTTATAGCAATTAGAAGGCTGCTATAATGCCACTCGCGCACTACACGTGTATTACACCCAGTAGTGAAGGGGTTAATTAGGGAGCATGTTAGGGAGCTTCTTAGAGTTAATTTTAGGCTTTAGTGTAGTGTAGTACACAACCCAATTATTGATCTAGGCCAATTTTGGTATATTTCATGCCACCATTCAGACCGCCCAAATGCGATCAAATTAAAAAAAAACGTTAAATTTTTCACAATTTTAGGTTTTTCACTGAAATCATTTACAAACAGCTTGTGCAATTATGGCACAAATGGTTGTAAATGCTTCTCTGGGATCCCCTTTGTTCAGAAATAGCAGACATATATGGCTTTGGCATTGCTTTTTGGTAATTAGAAAGGCCGCTAAATGGCCACTGCGCACCACACGTGTATTATGCCCAGCAGTGGAAGGGGGTTAATTATTAGCTTGTAGGGAGCTTGTAGGGTTAATTTTAGCTTTAGTGTAGTGTAGTAGACAACCCAAAGTATTGATCTAGGCCCATTTTGGTATATTTCATACAAATAGTTAAAAATAAAAATATGTAGATGGCGCTATAAGCTATGGGAAAGATAGGATAAATCAATACTTGTATCTAAGTTAGAATTTAATAATCTTTAAAATTAATTTTCAACAGTCACTTAAAAATAGGAATTCAAAACAATTTATTAAGATTCTAAAAATTAATTACAGACACAACTAAAGAGAATTCTATAAAATACAATTCAATTACATCACACCTCATTCATAACTCACAAATCATTCGAATATTGGATAAAACAATTCATTAGATTTATATAAAGAACCCTTTAGAGCAGATGATAATAAAATTTGATAAAAAAATTGATAAAAAAATGGATAAAATGTCTTTTGAGGCAAGTCCGTCTCCAAATGGGAGTAAAGAGTAAAAATGGGGACGTTTCTTAAACAGATCGCCTTTTATTAAAGTTACTTTTTACTTGATTTACACACAAGTGGTGTCCTTTATATTGATACTTAGTTCACCAGAAAAATCTTTCTTAGAGGAGGTTTCCACAGTCAATTATTTGTTGCAGTTATGTTGGATACAAATCAGGCAAATGGTGTTTCGATCGTATATAATAAATAATTAGACGTATGTGCACATTTAATTTCTTATGGCTTGTAATATCGCTGAATAGTAATAGTCTTACCGCCTCGGTGTAGCACTTGTCTCCAGTACAACGCTCTCCACCTGCAGCCCAGTCTGATATTTCTGCTTGCAGCTTGTGTTCCCCGGGAGTCCTTGCGCTGCTAGCAAAGCGCCTGACGTCACCGTTTCCGATCAGCTTGTGAACTCTCTGTATGGTAAGTTGAATACTTGCGCAAGTAATATCAATTTAGTTTGTGTTTCACCTCGACTGCCCTCCGCTCACTCTCTGCACTTAGTACTTTGTAATGCAGAGTTGGAAAATGATCCACAGTATTTCTACGCGTTTCACCCCCTTTAAAACGGGGCTTTACAATCTTCATCCCCTAAAATGCATATTATTAAATAGTCCCCAATATGAAATATTTTATGACGAGATATAATATTAATTACTAATTTTTATATATTTTTTAAAGTAATTTTAAATATTTTAATGTCCCACCATCCTCAATGATTTTAATTGATGAACTATTATAATCGATATTCCTATTTATTGTATTAAAGGCCATATTCCCAGTACCATTTCGAATTAATTTTCAAATTTATTCTTAAAAAAAATTTCTACAATCAATTTGGTTTGGTTTTTTTGGTTAGGTTTTTTTTTTTTTTTTTTTTTTTTAGTAGAGGTTTTATTATTAAATTAAATATTTATATATGTGTGTCAAAGTTGGTGAAAATTTTGTGTGGTATATAACGGAAGTTCTAAGACCCTATATTTCAAAGACCCCTCTTTAAGCGTAATAATGGAATAAAGATTTACGTACTGAAATAATCATGGAGGATAAGAAGTACATGAGGTTTCCACTTAATGGGATCGTATAGATACAATGAGAGAGGAAGCAGACAATTCTTAACCACCTACCGGAAGTTACAGGTGTATTTAAGGCACAGGTGAGCAGGACACAGTATCTTGAGAAAGCCCCGTTTGAAAGGGGTGAAACGCTTAGAAATACTGTGGATCGACTTGGAGACATTGAAAGATTTGAGCCCGGACCATTTTCCACTCTGCGTACGAAGTACTAAGTGCAGAGAGTGAGCGGAGGGCAGTCGAGGTGAAACAAACTAAATTGATATTACTTGCGCAAGTATTCAACTTACCATACAGGAGTTCACAAGCTGATCGGAACCGGTGACGTCAGGTGCTTTGCTAGCAGCACGAGGACTCCCGGGGAACCACAAGCTGCAAGCAGAAATACCAGACTGGGCTGCAGGTGAGAGCATTGTACCTGGAGACAAGTGCTACACCGAGGCGGTAAGACTATTACTATTCAGCGAAATTACAAGCCATAAGAAATTAAATGTGCACATACGTCTAATTATTTATTTATATACGATCGAAACACTGTGACTGTGGAAACCTTCTCTAAGAAAGGATTTTTTGGTGAACTAAGTATCAATATAAAGGACACCACTTGTGTGTAAATCAAGTTAAAAAGTAACTTTTATAAAAGGAGATCTATTTAAGAGACGTCCCCTTTTTACTCTTTACTCCATTTGGAGACGGACTTGCCTCAAAAGACATTTTATCCAATTTTTTATCAATTTTTTTATCAAATTTATTATCATCTGCTCTAAAGGGTCTTTATATAAATCTATGAATTGTTTTATCCAATATTCGAATGATTGTGAGTTATGAATGAGGTGTGATGTAATTGAATTGGATTTTATAGAATTCTCTTTAGTTGTGTCTGTATTAATTTTTAGAATCTTAATAAATTGTTTTGAATTCCTATTTTTAAGTGACTGTTGAAAATTAATTTTAAAGATTATTAAATTCTAACTTTAGATACAAGTATTGATTTATCCTATCTTTCCCATAGCTTATAGCGCCATCTACATATTTTTATTTTTAACTATTTGTACGATTTCACTGTCAGGGAAGGAGACAGTTACACATAGATTGGCCAGGTGGGTCAAGCCTTAGCGCTTCACACACACACTTACCTTAAACTTGGTATATTTCATGCCACCATTTCACCGCCAAATGCGATCAAATAAAAAAAAACGTTCCCTATTTCACAAACTTTAGGTTTCTCACTGAAATTATTTACAAACAGCTTGTGCAATTATGGCACAAATGGTTGTAAATGCTTCTCTGGGATCCCCTTTGTTCAGAAATAGCAGACATATATGACTTTGGCGTTGCTTTTTTGGTAATTAGAAGGCCGCCAAATGCCGCTGCGCATCACACGTGTATTATGGCTAGCAGTGATGGGGTTAATTATGTAGCTTGTAGGGAGCTTGCAGGGTTAATTTTAGCTTTAGTGTAGAGCTCAGCCTCTCACCTGAAACATCATACCCCCTGATCCCTCCCAAACAGCTCTCTTCCCTCCCCCACCCCACAATTGTCCCCGCCATCTTAAGTACTGGCAGAAACTCTGCCAGTACTAAAATAAAAGCTATATTTGTTTTTTTGGGGGGGGTTTCTTAGCATATTTACATATGCTACTGTGTAGGATCCCCCGTTAGCCCCCAACCTCACTGATCCCCCACCAAACAGATCTCTAACCCTCCCCCTCTGCCTTAATGGGCGCCATCTTGGGTACTGGCAGCTGTCAGCCAGTACCCAGTTTAGTAAAAAAGTGTTGTTTTTTTTATTTAATTGCCCTTTTCTGTAGTGTAGCTTCCCCCCCCCCCGATCAACCCCCCACCCCTTCCAGATCCCTTAGATTATTTATTTATGTTTTAAAATGTTTGTTTTTTTACTTTTATTAACATTTATTTTTCTGCAGTGCAGCGGTTCCCTCCCGCTCCCGCCCCGTGCACGCACCCGCCCACCGCCACCCGTGCACGCGCGCGCTCCCGCGCATACGTCTAATTATTTATTTATATACGATCGAAACACCATTTGCCTGATTTGTATCCAACATAACTGCAACAAATAATTGACTGTGGAAACCTTCTCTAAGAAAGGATTTTTTGGTGAACTAAGTATCAATATAAAGGACACCACTTGTGTGTAAATCAAGTTAAAAAGTAACTTTTATAAAAGGAGATCTATTTAAGAGACGTCCCCTTTTTACTCTTTACTCCATTTGGAGACGGACTTGCCTCAAAAGACATTTTATCCAATTTTTTATCAATTTTTTATCAAATTTATTATCATCTGCTCTAAAGGGTCTTTATATAAATCTATGAATTGTTTTATCCAATATTCGAATGATTGTGAGTTATGAATGAGGTGTGATGTAATTGAATTGGATTTTATAGAATTCTCTTTAGTTGTGTCTGTATTAATTTTTAGAATCTTAATAAATTGTTTTGAATTCCTATTTTTAAGTGACTGTTGAAAATTAATTTTAAAGATTATTAAATTCTAACTTTAGATACAAGTATTGATTTATCCTATCTTTCCCATAGCTTATAGCGCCATCTACATATTTTTATTTTTAACTATTTGTACGATTTCACTGTCAGGGAAGGAGACAGTTACACGTAGATTGGCCAGGTGGGTCAAGCCTTAGAGCTTCACACACACACTTACCTTAAACTTGGTATATTTCATGCCACCATTTCACCGCCAAATGCGATCAAATAAAAAAAAAAACGTTCCCTATTTCACAAACTTTAGGTTTCTCACTGAAATTATTTACAAACAGCTTGTGCAATTATGGCACAAATGGTTGTAAATGCTTCTCTGGGATCCCCTTTGTTCAGAAATAGCAGACATATATGACTTTGGCGTTGTTTTTTTGGTAATTAGAAGGCCGCCAAATGCCGCTGCGCATCACACGTGTATTATGGCTAGCAGTGATGGGGTTAATTATGTAGCTTGTAGGGAGCTTGCAGGGTTAATTTTAGCTTTAGTGTAGAGCTCAGCCTCTCACCTGAAACATCATACCCCCTGATCCCTCCCAAACAGCTCTCTTCCCTCCCCCACCCCACAATTGTCCCCGCCATCTTAAGTACTGGCAGAAACTCTGCCAGTACTAAAATAAAAGCTATATTTGTTTTTTTTGGGGGGGGGGTTCTTAGCATATTTACATATGCTACTGTGTAGGATCCCCCGTTAGCCCCCAACCTCACTGATCCCCCCCCAAACAGATCTCTAACCCTCCCCCTCTGCCTTAATGGGCGCCATCTTGGGTACTGGCAGCTGTCAGCCAGTACCCAGTTTAGTAAAAAAGTGTTGTTTTTTTTATTTAATTGCCCTTTTCTGTAGTGTAGCTTCCCCCCCCCCCCGATCAACCCCCCACCCCTTCCAGATCCCTTAGATTATTTATTTATGTTTTAAAATGTTTGTTTTTTTACTTTTATTAACATTTATTTTTCTGCAGTGTAGCGGTTCCCTCCCGCTCCCGCCCCGTGCACGCACCCGCCCACCGCCCCCCCCGTGCACGCGCGCGCTCCCGTGAGCGCTCTCGTCTGTCCCACCCCCGATCCCGCCCCCCTCCACTTCATTCGGCACATTGATGGCCGCCCACCCGCCTCCCAGACTTGCTCCCACCCACCAACGATACCGGCCACCGATGTCCGGTGCAGAGAGGGCCACAGAGTGGCTCTCTCTGCATCGGATGGCCAAGGGGGGTTATTGCAGGATGCCTCGATATCGAGGCATCACTGCAATAACCGGAAAGCAGCTGGAAGCGAGCAGGATCGCTTCCAGCTGCTTTCCAGACCAAGAACATACGCCACACGTCCTCGGTCATTAACTGTATTTTTTTTGAGGACGTGTGGCGTACGTCCTTGGTCGTTAAGGGGTTAAATACTGTAGAATTGTAAAATCTATAGATGTACAATAAAAAGCTTATTGCAATCAAACTTACTCTGAATTTCAAATTATCAGTAAATTTTTATCTGAGAAATTTCAAAGATTGAAGAAAAATGGGCCAAATGCATATTAACTTTTTGTCCTCCTTTTTAGCCTTAAAAAATACTAAATGCAGTTGCTATGGGTCAACAAACTGTACCAAATATTTATATGGGTAATTATAAGCATATCATGCTTATCTACTTACTAGTAGGTTTTTTTTGTATAAATTTCAGATTGCTTCTATTTCCCTGCCCATTTTATCATCTGACAGTCATCAGCCAATCATGCACTCTTATATATGTATTCATTCTGCACTTGCACATGCTTAGTAGGAACTGATGCCTCAGTAAGTGTAAATATAAAAAGACTGTTAAAAATAACATGCTCTATCTCACTGGTTTTTAAACCTGTCCTCGGGCCTCTCTAACGGGCAACATTTTTACTTTATCTAAACAGGAGCACTGGTGAAATAATCAGCTGCTTAGTAATCATGGTTATTTTACCCGCTCTCACCTAAGGTATTCCAGAAAACCTCGTCTGTTGGAGAGGCCTGAGGACAGGTTTGAAAACCAGTGCTCTATCTGAATCATGAAAGTTTAATTTTTATTTTACTGTCCCTTTAATTATGTTCTGTAAAACATTACTGAAAATGAAAAAAAAACTACCCTTACTCAAAATAAAAAAAGAATAACAGTACACTTAAAAAAAAATTACAAAAAAGTAAAAAAAAGCTAATGGCCAGATTACGAGTTTTGCGCTCACTTTCCTACAGCGCTGGTATTACAGGTTTTTACAAACCCAGCGTTAAAAGCAAGAAGTGAGCGTAGAGCAAAATTGTGCTCCATACCGCACTCCAATACCAGCGCTGCTTAAGTCAGCGGTGAGCTGGTTGTACGTGCTTGTGCATGATTTCCCCATAGACATCAATGGGGAGAGCCAGCTGAGAAAAAGTCTAACACCTGCAATAAAGAAGCGTAAAGCTCAGTAACGCAGCCCCATTGATTCCTATGGGGAAACTAAAGTTATGTTTACACCTAACACCCTAACATAAAGCCCGAGTCTAAACACCCCTAATCTTACACTTATTAACCCCTAATCTGCCGCCCTCCACATCGCTGACACTAACATTATACTTATTAACCCCTAATCTGCCACTCCGGACATCGCCGCCACCTACATTATACTTATGAACCCCTAATCTGCTGCCCCCAACATCGCCGACACCTACATTATATTTATTAACCCCTAATCTGCTGTCCACAACATCGTCAACACTAACATAATGTTATTAACCCCTAATCTGACGCCCCCGTCGCTGACACCTACATTATATTTATTAACCCCTAATCTGCTGCCGACAACATCACTGACACCTACTTAATGTTATCAACCCCTAATCTGCCCTCCCCAACGTCGCCGCCACTATAATAAATATATTAACCCCTAAGCTGCCGTACTCCCGCATCGCAAACACTAGTTAAATATTATTAACCCCTAATATGCCGCCCCTAACATTGCCACCACCTACCTACATTTATTAACCCCTAATCTGCCGCCCCCAACTTTGCTGCCACTATATTATATTTATTAACCCCTAAGTCTAACCCTAACACCCCCTAACTTAAATATACTTAAAATAAATCTAAATAAAACCTACAATTATTACCTAAATTATTCCTATTTAAAACTAAATACTTACCTATAAAATAAACCCTAAGCTAGCTACAATATAACTAATAGTTACATTGTCGCTAGCTTAGGGTTTATTTTTATTTTACAGGAAAGTTTGTATTTCTTTTAACTAGGTAGAATAGTTACTAAATAGTTATTAACAATTTAATAACTACCTAGCTAAAATAAATACAAATTGACCTGTAAAATAAAACCTAACCTAATTTACACTAACACCTAACCTAACCCTACAATTAAATAAATTCCCTAATTTAAATACAATTAACTAAATTCAATAAAATTTGCTAAATTACAAAAAACAAACAAACACTAAATTACAGAAAATTAAAAACAAATTACAAGATATTTAAACTAATTACACCTAATCTAAAAGCCCTATCAAAATAAACCCCCCCCCCAAAAAAAAACCCATAGCCTAAACTAAACTACTAATAGCCCTTAAAAGGGCCTTTTGCGGGGCATTGCCCCAAAGAAATCAGCTCTTTTACCTGTAAAAAAATTACAAACAACCAACAGTAAATCCCACCACCCACACAACCAACCCCCAAATAAAACCCTAACTAAAAAAACCTAAGCTCCCCATTGCCCTGAAAGGGGCATTTGGATGGGCATTGCCCTTAAAAGGACATTTAGCTCTATTGCAGCCCAAACCCCTAATCTAAAAAAAAACCCACCCAATACACCCTTAAAAAACCCTAACACTAACCCCCGAAGATCCACTTACAGTTTTGAAGAGCCGACATCCATCCTCAATGAAGCCGGCAGAAGTCTTCATCCAAGCAGCAGATGTCCTCAACGAAGCCGGCAGAAGTGGTCCTCCAGACGGGCAGAAGTTGTCACCCAGACGGCATCTTCTATCTTCATCCTTCCGACGCGGAGCAGCTCCATCTTCAAGACATCCGGCGCAGAGCATCCTCTTCCAATGACGACTACCTGACGAATGAAGGTACCTTTAAGTGACGTCATCCAAGATGGCGTCCCTTAGATTCCGATTGGCTGATAGAATTCTATCAGCCAATCGGAATTAATGTTGAAAAAATCCTATTGGCTGATGCAATCAGCCAATAGGATTGAACTTCAATCCTATTGGTTGATCAAATCAGCCGATAGGATTGAGCTCGCATTCTATCAGCCAATAGAATGTGAGCTCAATCCTATTGGCTGATTGGATCAGCCAATAGGATTGAAGTTCAATCCAATTGGCTGATTGCATCTTGGATGACGTCACTTAAAGGTACCTTCATTCGTCAGGTAGTCGTCGTTGGAAGAGGATGCTCCGCGCCGGATGTCTTGAAGATGGAGCCGCTCCGCTTCGGATTGGATGAAAACTTCTGCCGGCTTCATATTTTTAGATTAGGGGTTTGGGCTGCATTAGAGCTAAATGCCCTTTTAAGGGCAATGCCCATCCAAATGCCCTTTCCAGGGCAATGGGGAGCTTAGGTTTTTTTAGTTAGGGATTTATTTGGGGGGTTGGTTGTGTGGGTGGCGGGTTTTACTGTTGGGGGGGTTGTTTGTAATTTTTTTTACAGGTAAAAGAGCTGATTTCTTTGGGGCAATGCCCCGCAAAAGGCTCTTTTAAGGGCTATTGGTAGTATAATTTAGGCTAGGGGATTTTATTATTTTTGGTGGGGGGGGTTTTGATAGGGCTATTAGATTAGGTGTAATTAGTTTAAAGATCTTGTAATTTGTTTTTTATTTTCTGTAATTTAGTGTTTGTTTTTTTTGTAATTTAGCTAATTCTATTGAATTTAGTTAATTGTATTTAATTTAAGGAATTTATTTAATTGTAGTGTAGTGTTAGGTGTTAGTGTAACTTAGGTTAGGTTTTATTTTACAGGTAAATTTGTATTTATTTTAGCTAGGTAGTTAGTAAATAGTTAATAACTATTTAGTAACAAAATAAATACAAACTTGCCTGTAAAATAAAAATAAAACCTAAGCAAGCTACAATGTAACTATTAGTTATATTGTAGCTAGCTTAGGGTTTATTTTACAGGTAAGTATTTAGTTTTAAATTGGAATTATTTAGTTAATGATATTAGGTTTTATTTAGATTTATTTTAATTATATTTAAGTTAGGGGTGTTAGGGTTAGGGTTAGACTTAGATTTAGGGGTTAATAATTTTAATATAGTGGCAGCGACGTTGGGGGCAGCAGATTAGGGGTTAATAAATGTAGGTAGGTGGCGGCAATGTTAGGGATGGCAGATTAGGGGTTAAAAATATTTAATTAATGTTTGCGAGGCAGGAGTGCGGCGGTATAGGGGTTAATATGTTTATTATAGTGGCGGTGATGTCGGGAGCGGCAGATTAGGGGTTAATATTTTATTATAGTGTTTGCGATGCTGGAGGGCCTCGGTTTAGGGGTTAATATGTAGTTTATGGGTGTTAGTGTACTTTTTAGCACTTTAGTTATGAGTTTTATGCTACAGCTTTGTAGTGTAAAACTCATAACTACTGACTTTAAAATGTGGTACGAATCTTGACGGGATAGGGTGTACCGCTCACTTTTTTGCCTCCCAGGACAAGCTCGTAATACCAGCGCTATGGAAGTCCCATTGAAAATAGACTATAAGCAAATTGCGTAAGTTGATTTGCGGTAAGGCCAAAAAAGTGTGTGGTGCCCCTAAATCTGCAAGACTCGTAATACCAGCGGTAGTAAAAAAGCAGCGTTATAAGGCTTAATGCTGCTTTTTTATACATAACGCAAGACTCGGAATCTAGCCGTATGATTTTAAAAATTAAGAAACTAAATTATCCAAAATAAAAAAATTATTTCTATTCTAATACTCCCTTAAAAACAAAAAAGCCACCCCAAAATAAAAACACCCACTAATCTGACAATAAACTACCAATAGCCCTTAAAAGTACACCCTAACACTATAACCCCCCCCCCCACCCATCCAATCACTAACATTGAAATAAGTATTCACAATTACTGAAGTCTGGGCATCCATCTTCTTCCAGGCGGATAAAAGTCTTCATCCTGGCGGCGAAGGTCTTCTTCCAGCATGGAACCATATTCAATCTTCATCCCGGTGGCACGGAGTGAAGGCAGGGCGGCGGCGTGGTCATCCGACGTGGAGGTCCTCTTCATGTGATTGTCCATTGCACACTGAAGATTGAATGTTAGGTACCCCTTTTATATTGGGGTACCTTGCATTCCTAGTGGCTGAAAAATTCAAATCAGTCAATTGGCTGATTTGAACAGTAATGTTAGGGTTTTTAAAATAATTTTTTATTTTTTGTAAATGTTTATTATTTTTTAATGTAGTTAGTATTTTTTATTTTATGTTAGTGTATTGTAATTGGGGTTAACTTAGGGAGTGTTAGGTTACGGGGCTTGGTTATTAGTTTAATACATTGCGTTGTGGGGGGTTGGCGATTTAGCTGAGTCTTTGTCCAAGATTGAAAGACAAAGTCCAATGATCAGAATTGTCCTGATTTATTCATCAGTAGTAATGACTCATCTGTGTGTAGCATCCAAAAGTAGCCAGTAATATACAGTCCAGATATGAATGAACAGCTCCTCTCATATGATACAATATAAAAGAACAGATATCTGTGAAGAAAATCACAAAGAGAGAGGGCACCCTCCTAAGTGCAACATGCGAGTGTAGTGATAAAACAAATCATGTGATGAAATGATACTCACAAAGGGAGCAGCACCAGTGTTGCTAATTGATAAAAGTGGGGGAATCTCAGTGACCCAGCTACACTAATCCTGCAACAGGAAGATGGGATCCAGAATAACCCAGATGAATAAAGGCTCAGGCTTCCATATAGTACAACAATTATTAAAATAATTGTTAAAAACAAAGGGTGTATACAATTTTCACCCCAAAGGATTAAAACCAGTATTAAAACAGTTTGCAACGCGTTTCTCAGCCAAGTCTTGCTGTTTCCTCAGGCATCATCATTGGGGTTAATACCTTTATTAGAAATTGTGATGTGAGGGGATGGTGGATTAGAGGGTCAGAAGGGCGTTTTGACTAGTGTCGGTTTATTTTTGGGGGTCCGGTTTAGTTTTTACATGATGCAAATTATGCTATACGGGCCGTAAGTCACTGACGATGCTGAAAGGTGTAGTTGTGCACATTTCTGCACCTCACCATTTTATCCGATTTACGGTAGTAAAAGCATCTGCCAGCGTTGTCTATGTGATTCATCCCATGTGCGAGATGAACTTACTTGCGCCGCATAATATAATCTCGCCAAGTGTTTCTACTGTCCCTTTAAAGCCAGTTTGCATACCACTGTAACAGTCTATTGCATTTTTTTTCTATGAAAAACTGCACATTCATTTTGACAAGTTTCATGCTAGAGTATGTGTTAGCAACTGAAGTTAAGTAACTATTAAAGGGACATAAAGCACCATGGCCTCGATCACAATGTATTGGCTGTAGTGTTTTTAAGCTATTTTTTGAAGATAATAGCACATTTTTGTCTTTTCCCACACTCGCAAATCGGTTTTCGGGATCCTTGATTATAGCCTAAAAGTTCTTAGTGATCACAATACTTTATTGCATCATTTTAACACCTTTCAAGGCCAGTTTTGGCTTTTAAAATTTCAGTATCTCTAGGCACTTGAGAAGTCCTTAAATAGGGGATTTTGAATAACTTTACAACTACTTCCCACTTATTGGAAACAGTCTGTTACCTTCTTTGTTCAAAACACTATGAACTGGTTATTAACGTACACGGTATTGATTCATAAAGCTCCATTCATCACTATTGTAGAGGCCGTATATAGTGGACACGGAACAAATTTACATACAGTTGCAAGAAAAAGTATGTGAACCCTTTGGAATGATATGGATTTCTGCACAAATTGGTTATAAAATGTGATCTGATCATCATTCTAAGTCACAACAATAGACAATCACAGTCTGCTTAAACTAATAACACACAAAGAATGAAATGTTGCCATGTTTTTTATTGAGCACGACCATGTAAACATTCACAGTGCAGGTGGAAAAGTATGTGAACCCCTAGACTAATGACATCTCCAAGAGCTAATTGGAGTGAGATGTCAGCCAACTGGAGTCCAATCAATGAGATGAGATTGGGTGGTTGGTTACAGCTGCCCTGCCCTATAAAAAACACACACCAGTTCTGGGTTTGCTTTTCACAAGAAGCATTGCCTGATGTGAATGATGCCTCGCACAAAAAGAGCTTTCCACAAGACGTACGATTAAGAATTGTTGACTTGCATAAAGCTGGAAAGGGTTTATAAAAGTATCTCCAAAAGCCTTGCTGTCATCAGTCCACGGTAAGACAAATTGTCTATAAATGGAGAAAGTTCAGCACTGCTGCTACTATCCCTAGAAGTGGCCGTCCTGTAAAGATGACTGCAAGAGCACAGCGCAGACTGCTCAATGAGGTGAAGAAGAATCCTAGAGTGTCAGCTAAAGACATACAAAAGTCACTGGCAAATGCTAACATCCCTGTTAGCGAATCTACAATACGTAAAACACTAAACAAGAATGGATTTCATGGGAGGATTCCACAGAGGAAGCCACTGCTGTCCAAACAAAGCATTGCTGCACGTTTACAGTTTGCACAAGAGCACCTGGATGTTCCACAGCAGTACTGGCAAAATATTCTGTGGACAGATGAAACAAAGTTGAGTTGTTTGGAAGAAACACACAACAATATGTGTGGTGAAAAAGAGGCACAGCACACCAACATCAAACCTCATCCCAACTGTGAAGTATGGTGGTGGGGCATCATGGTTTGGGGCTGCTTTGCTGCATCAGGGCCTAGACTGATTGCTATCATCGAAGGAAAAATGAATTCGCCAGTTTATCAAGACATTTTGCAGGAGAACTTAAGGCCATCTGTCTACCAGCTGAAGCTCAACAGAAGATGGGTGTTGCAACAGGACAATGACCCAAAGCATAGAAGTAAATCAACAACAGAATGGCTTAAACAGAATAACGCCTTCTGAAGTGGCCCAGTCAGAGTCCTGACCTCAACCCGATTGAGATGCTGTGGCAATGACCTCAAGACAGACATCCCAAGAATATTGCTGAACTGAAACAGTTCTGTAAAGAGGAATGGTCAAGAATTACTCCTGATCGTTGTGCACGTCTGATCTGCAACTACAGGAAAACGTTTGGTTGAAGTTATTGCTGCCAAAGGAGGTTCAACCAGTTATTAAATCCAAGAGTTTCACATACTTTTTCCACCTGCACTGTGAATGTTTACATGGTGTGTTCAATAAAAACATGTAACATTTCATTCTTTGTGTGTTATTAGTTTAAGCAGACTGTGATTGTCTATTGTTGTGACTTAGATGATGATCAGATCACATTTTATGACCAATTTGTGCAGAAATCCATATCATTCCAAAGGGGTTCACATACTTTTTTCTTGCAACTGTATGTATAGCTTGATATACATATGTATATTTGTTGCATATGTGATATCCTGTACAGCTATGGGGATCTGCAGCAAAAGTCAGGACCCCAACATTTACATATTGCCTGTTTTTAATTTTAATATTGATTGTAAGTCAAACTTGCGCTATGGTGATTGTCACTAACAGTACCTGTATTTTTAAAATGTGTTGTTTAAAAGGGGATTGCTTAATCGCAACTTCATTTGAACCTTTTGAAATCCATTTCACTCAACATCACCTCTAAATATTCTGAATGCAGCCGGTGCACCATTTTTTCTATCGCTATATGCTTGAATTGAGAACATTGTTAAGTGTTGTTTTTGACAATATGAAATTTTTTCTTCTAGATTACGGGGTTTTGCGTTACAGTTTTAACACTGAAAAAATGCCATTTCGGCGTAAAAAACTGTAACGCGGCCATTATGAGTCTTGTCGGTATAGCTATAACCGCAAGGATTTTTAGCCTGTAACGCAACGTTATCCCACACTCCAAAAAATGACCTTTTTGCGTGGGATTTCCATAGCGCCGGTATTACAAGGTTGTGCCTTGAGGCTAAAATGCTTGAGTTACAGCCTATACCGACACAATCCATTCCACTATCTGAAAGCAGTAGTTTATGAGTTTTGCGCAACAAAAATGTTTCACAAAACTCATAACTAAAAATGTTACAACGTACACTACCACCCATAAACCTACCTAATTGACCCTTATTCCGCCGCCCTCACCCGCATCGCAAACACTATTTCAAACTTATTAACCCCTAATCTGCCGCTCCCGATAGCATCGCCGCAACTTATAAAAGTTATTAACCCATATTCCGCCGCTCGCTGACATCACACACCACTAAATAAACCTATTACCCCTAAACCACCACGCCCCCCACATCGCAAAAAAACTAAATTAAACTATTAACCCCTAAACCTAACAACCCCCTAACTTTAAATTAAAATTACAATATCCCTATCTTACCTGTGAAATTAAAAAAAACCTAAGTTTAAACTAACAACTAACCTAACATAACTATTTTACTAAAATTAAAATAACTACCAATTAGGGGTTTAGGGGTTAATAAACTAAATTACACATTAAAAAAAACTAACACTACTAAAAAAAATGTAAGTCTAAAATTACAAAAATAAAAAATACTAAATTACAAAAAATAACAAACACGAAATTATTCAAAATAAAAACAATTACACCTAATCTAATAGCCCTATAAAAATAAACGCCCCCCAAAATACAAAAAACCCTAGCCTACAATAAACTACCAATAGAAAGAGCCTTTTGTAGGGCATTGCCCTAAAGAAATCAGCTCTTTTACCTGTAAAAAAATACAAAGAAGCCCCCAACAGTAAAACCCACCACCGAACCAACCCCCCAAAATAAAAAACCTAACTCTAACAAAAACCTAAGCTACCCATTGCACTGAAAGGGGCATTTTTATGGGCATTGCCCTTAAATCCAATAGGATGAGAGCAATTGAAATTCTATTGGCTATTCAAATCAAACAATAGAATTTCAATAGCTCTCATCCTATTGGCTGATTTGAATTTAAAAAATCAAATTATCCAATAGGAATGCAAGGGACGCCATTTTGAAAAGGCTCCCTTGCATTGAAGATTCAATGTACAGAGTGGTGACCGTACAAAGAGGACGCTCCGCGCCGGATGTGTTCAAGGATGGACCCACTCCGTGCCACTCGGATGAAGATAGAAGACGCCACCGGGATGAAGATAGAAGATGCCATCTGGATGAAGATAGAAGACGCCGCCTGGATGGATGAAATTTCTCGCCGCTTGGATATCCGGACTTCAGAAACTGTAAGTGGGATTTAATGAGGATTGTTAAAAAAAATGAGACAAGAATAAACATTTTAACCACTTACAGACTTATAAAATCGCAACGATGTTACACAACAATGTATTGTCAACACAGAATGTGAAAATGTAACATAAAAATTCAGTCAAATTTAGATAAATGGAATCCTCATTTTATATATTTATACAACATAATATAAGTAGCTATTGTTAATAATAATAATTACTGGGCCAACTGAACCAGAAAGAAATCTTGACAGCTACAATTATGACCCATATTGTTTCACACGTAAGATAACTAAGGGTCCATAAAGGCAGTATACAATAATAAGTGGTATAGTTGGGATTACTCTTCTACATAGCAAAATAAGTATACAATACAACTATCGAATTGACCCGTTGAGGTTAAAGGTCTTGTATTTTATTGCAGGATGAATGAGAGAGGGGGAGGGGGGTTTATCAGCGGATAAGCACTGCTATGCTAACATGGAATAGGAGATATGCAGCTCTTGGGGCTTAGCTCATATATATATATATATATATATATATATATATATATATATATATATATATATATAGGACATACTTGAAAAACGAGAGAAATCTCAATGTATCCTTCCTGGTAAAATATTTTATAAATAACAAAAATAAATAAATATATATATATATATATATATATATATATATATATATATATATATGAGAAGTCTGTTTCTGTTATAAATATAGGAGTACAGGATAAATAATTACATTTATGTCTGTGAATGTAATAGTTATATAAAGTAACCTAGAAAGGTAGTCAAGATAAGCTTAAATGGGTGAAAGATACATATGCACAAATTCGGGAGCATAAATATTAATCTGGGAAAATGGACCAGCATGGGTTAGCAAAGATTATACCTATGGCAACTAGTCATGAATTCTAGGATGTCATTTACTCTATTGAAAACAAACTCATACATGCTTTATATATATATATAGAGAGAGACATGTCTAAACTCTAACGGCCAGATTACGAGTTGTTGTCGGTAAGGCTGTGCGGTGCTAACGCTCCTTTTTTTTCTTACCGCTCACTTAAGACAACACTGGTATTACGAGTTTTCTGCAAGCCGGCGTTACCCTCAGAAAAGTGAACGTTGAGCAAAATTTTGATCCACATCTCACCTCAATACCAGCGTTGCTTACGGTAGCGGTAAGATGGCAAAACGTGCTCGTGCACAATTTCCCCATAGGAAACAATGGGGCTGAGCTGGCTGAAAAAAACCTAACACCTGCAAAAAAGCAGTGTTCAGCTCCTAACGCAGCCCCATTGTTTCCTATGGGAAAATGAAATTTAAGTCTACACCTAACACCCTAACATGAACCCCGAGTCTAAACACCCCTAATCTTACACTTATTAACCCCTAATCTGCCGCCCCCGCTATCGCTGACACCTACATTTATTATTAACCCCTAATCTGCCGCTCCGGACACCGCCGCCACCTACATTATACTTATGAACCTCTAATCTACTGCCCCCAACATCGCCGACACCTACATTATATTTATTAACCCCTAATCTGCCCCCCAACGTCGCCGCAACTATATTACATTTATTAACCCCTAATCTGCCGCCGCCAACGTCGCCGCCAATATAATAAAGTTATTAACCCCTAAACCCAAGTCTAACCCTAACACCCCCTAACTTAAATATAATTTAAATTAAACGAAATAAATTTAACATAATTGAATAAAGTAATCCTATTTAAAACTAAATACGTACCGATAAAATAAACCCTAAGCTAGTTACAATATAACTAATAGTTACATTGTAGCTAGTTTAGGATTTATATTTATTTTACAGGCAACTTTGTATTTATTTTAACTAGGTACAATAGTTAATAAATAGTTATTAACTATTTAATAACTACCTAGCTAAAATAAAGACAAAATTACCTGTAAAATAAACCCTAACCTAAGTTACAATTACACCTAACACTACTCTATCATTAAACTAATTACCTAAAATACCTACAATTAATTACAATTCAATTAAATAAACTAAATTACGTGAAAAAAAACCCACTAAATTACAGAAAAAAAAAAGAATTACAAGATAATTACACCTAATCTAATCTCCCTAATAAAATAAAAAGCCCCCCCCCCAAATAATAAAATTCCCTACCCTATACTAAATTACAAATAGCCCTTAAAAGGGCCTTTTGTGGGGCATTGCCCCAAAGTAATCAGCTCTTTCACCTGTAAAAAAAAATACAATACCCCCCAACATTAAAACCCACCACCCACACACCCAACCCTACTCTAAAACCCACCCAATCCCCCCTTAAAAAAACCTAACACTACCCCCCTTGAAGATCACCCTACCTTGAACCGTCTTCACCCAGCCGGGAACAAGTGGTCCTCCAGAGGGTTCGAAGTCTTCATCCTAACCGGCCAGAAGAGGACATCCAGACCGGCAGAAGGCTTCATCCAGGCGGCATCTTCTATCTTCATCCTTCCGGAGCAGAGCGGGTCCATCTTCAAGACATCCGACTCGGAGCATCCTCTTCAGCCGACGGCCGACGACTGAATGACTGGTCCTTTAAATGATGTCATCCAAGATGGCGTCCTTTGAATTACGATTGTCTGATAGAATCCTATCAGCCAATCGGAATTAAGTTGCGAAAAATCCTATTGGCTGATGCAATCAGCCAATAGGATTGAAGTTCAATCCGATTGGCTGATCCAATCAGCCAATAGGATTGAGCTTGCATTCTATTGGCTGTTCCAATCAGCCAATATAATGTGATGTCAATCCTATTGGCTGATTGCATCAGCCAATAGGATTTTTCCTACCTTAATTCCGATTAGCTGATAGGATTCTATCAGCCAATCGGAATTAAAGGGACGCAATCTTGGATGACGTCACTTAAAGGACCAGTCATTCAGTCGTCGGCCGTCGGATGAAGAGGATGCTCCACGTTGGATGTCTTGAAGATGGACCCGCTTCGCTCCGGAAGGATGAAGATAGAAGATGCCGTCTGGATGAAGACTTCTGCCGATTGGAGGACCTCTTCTGCCCGGATCGGATGAAGACTTCTTCCCCTCTGGAGGTCCACTTGTGCCTGGCTGGGTGAAGATGTCTCAAGGTAGGGTGATCTTCAGGGAGTTAGTGTTAGGTTTTTTTAAGGGTGTTTTGGGTGGGTTTTAGAGTAGAGTTGTGTGTGTGGTTGGTGGGTTTTAATGTTGGGGGGGTATTGTATTTTTTTTTACTGGTGAAAGAGCTGATTACTTTGGGGCAATGCCCCGCAAAAGGCCCTTTTAAGGGCTATTTGTAATTTAGTATAGGGTAGGGAATTTTATTATTTTGGGGGGCTTTTTAATTTTATTAGGGGGATTAGATTAGGTGTAATTAGTTTAAAATTCTTGTAATTCGTTTTTATTTTCTGTAATTTAGTGTTTGTTTTTTTTCGTAATTTAGTTTATTTAATTTAATTGTAATTAATTGTAGTTGTAGTTAGTTAAGGTAATTAGTTTAAGGGACTAATTAGGGACGGCAGATTAGGGGGTTAAAAAAATTAACTAGTGTTTGCGAGGTGGGAGTGCGGCGGTTTAGGGGTTAATACATTTATTAAAGTGGCGGCAATGTCCGGTCGGCAGATTAGGGGTTAAATAATTTTATTATAGTGTTTGCGTTGGGGGGCCTCGGTTTAGGGGTTAATAGGTAGTTTATGGGTGTTAGTGTACTTTTTAGCACTTTAGTTAAGAGCTTTATGTTACGGCGTTAGCCCATAAAACTCTTAACTACTGACTTTTATATGCGGTAGGAGTCTTGTCAGGAGAGGGTCTACTGCCCACATTTTAAGGCGATCGTAATATCAGCATCAGGCAAATTCCATTAAAAAGATAGGATACGCAATTGACGTAAGGGGATTTGCGGTATGCTAAAATTTCAGGAAAAAAAGTGAGCGGTAGACCCTTTCCTGCCTGACTCGTAATACCAGCGGGCGTTAAAAAGCAGCGTTAGGACCCCTTAATGCTGCTTTTCAAAGCTAACGCAAGACTCGTAATCTAGCCATTAGGGTGTTAGCAATTCAAGTGAGCTTAAATAAGGTAGTCTATTTGACTAATTATAGAGCAAAGTAACACGATTTAGGCTTATAAATAATATTGACTAGTGTTAAGAATTGTTCCTGGGATGAGTTGAATAAAATAAGAGCATAACTCAAAATCAATAAAGGTGGTCCAATCTACCATATTTGTGGTTTTAGTATGTATGGTTAAAATAGTTAGTAACTCAACAATATTAAACATATAATACTAAAACAATATATAAACAATGACGGACTTGTAAGCTAGCATGTATGGCATCTATAATACGTGCCACGAATGATATATATAGGAATAACTGAGTTCTTTATCCTACTGCCGTAACAAACAGTCCTGAGAGAACATTTAGTAAGGAGCTTAGATCTTTTATGCATAAATGTAGAAATTAATAGGGGAAAGGGCTAGAGGCACTGAGGGATAGACTCAAAGGGCTCAAAGTGACAAGATGCCCGTAAAGTGCAGACTTTGACTCCCTCGGACGTCTCCCAAAAGCTCTCCGATCAGTTCCTCCAATTCGCGAGCATGGCATTGAAGTGACAGATGTGTCACAGATTTCCATGGCTGGGATCATGTCGACATTCGGCCCCACGCCGACCGGCCGCCTCGGCGCAGGACTAGACAAGATGGTAGCAGACTCTGCAGCACATCTGTTTGAGGAAAGATGAGGAACATTCCCCGGGTCAGTAAAATCAGGCCGTCCCAAAGATGCAGACATTCCTCCACTGACTCTGCCAGTAACTCTGTCATATGAGTAAGGCTGTGATGGTAGATCTTCTTCTTTCGGCAGCAGTATAACGTGGGAAGGTGGGTATATGTGGTCGCAATCTCTTGTGTCAGGCATATCCTCCTGATCAAGGAAAAAGTGAAGAAGTAGAGCATTGTAGTGATAGTCCATGCAGAGCTCCAGCAAGACTATTGCTTCTTTGATATCATCCATGCTCTTGATTGGCAAGTGAGTCTTGTTGCTAATTCGGAAGAATGTGCACCAAATTAGAGTTGAGCTTTTGATCAAGGGTCTAGGTATCGTTTGAATCAGTAAATAGTATGCAAGCAAGATTCTTTAGTCTCAAAGTTGGATGCGAAGATTATAAAGAGATAATCATCAGATTAGCAGAATGGCTCTGGGAGCTTAATGTTTTGCGTCCTATCATGGCCGCGGCTTGGCCACGCCGAGATATTGTTATTTTAATTTAAAGTTAGGTGGTTGATAGGTTTAGGGGTTAATAGTTTAATTTAGTTTTTTGCGATGTTGAGGGCTGGCGGTTTAGGGGTTAATAGATTTATTCAGTGACGGCGATGTTGGGGAGCGGCGGAATAGGGGTTAATAGCTTTATTATAGTGTCAGCGATGTTGGGGTGTGGGGGAATAGGGGTTAACAACTTTATTATAGTGTCGGCGATGTCGGGGAGCGGCGGAATTGGGGTTAATAACATTTATTTGTGGCTGTGATGTCAGAAGCGGTGGGTTAGGGGTTAATAACTTTATTTCGGTGTTGGCAATGTCAGGGGCAGCAGATTAGGGGGGTTTAGACTTGGGGTTTATGTCAGGGTGTTAGGTTTAAACGTAACTTTTTTTGTTTTCTCATAGACATCAATGGGGCTGCGTTACGGAGCTTTTCATTCCGCGCTTCAGGTGTTTTTTTTAACACGCTCTCCCCATTGATGTCTATGGGGACAGCATGCATGAGCACCTCAAAGCAGCCATTGGCTTTTGTGCAGTATGGAGCTTATCGCCACCCTATCGCACGCACAAGGCAGCTTTTCAGAAACTTGTAATGGCAGCACTATAGCGCAAAACTCGTAATCTAGGCAATTGTTTGTTAAAGCACCATTTCCATTTTGAGGTTAACTAAAAACAATATGGTGACTATGGTTTTCTAAGCAAAAAAATGTATATCTTCTTACTGAAGTCTAACATTCTTTAAACTGTATTGTGAACCCGCTTGTAACATTGTATCTGCCTAGGAAACCCTTAAAGGATCACTCCTTCGTGAACAGGTTTTTTTAGGGGACGTGACTCCATGCACACTAAAACGTGTTCCAGAGAAAGCCTTCCAAATAGCCTGCATTATTGAAATCAAATTCACCAATGCTCATTTCAGTTTACAATTTCAATAATGTAGACGCAAGCACTTTGAAAGGCACCCTTGTACTTAGGGTGCATGGAAGCGCATGCAATATAAAAAACCCATTCAAGAATTTGCATTCTTGTTTATGGGTCTTCAAGGCAGCGGGTTCATGATTTAAAGTACTTGTCAAAGTTTAATAGTGAGCAGATAGCAGTAGAAAAATGGTGCACAGTCTGCCCATCCTAACAACATAAACAATGTATTCAGATGGTTTAGCAGTGGTGCGGATATAAAAGATTACAAAAGGTTCAGATAAAAGTGACGATTAAACGATCCCTTTATAAAACTTGTTTTTAAAAATGCCAGTACTGTTAGTAACAATCATGACAGTGCAAGTGTCACTTGAATCAGATATTAGAATAAAAAATAAAAATACGTAATTTGTAGATGTTGGAGTTCTTATGTGACTATAGAAATATAACACACGGAAAAGGTCTTTTCGGGAGTTTTGAAGTTGAAAACTCATTTGCAGCTGTGGTTTTTTTAACAAACTAAACAATATTGCATTGTAATCAGTTGAGAAACTCAGTGATCAATTTGATCAGAAAGCAAAAAGCCTTTTCTGGAGCAATTGTCAATAGATTCAGATTGAGGGCCTTGTAATTACAGTAGTTTTCTGTAGTCCTGCAATATAGTTGTTCTTAAACAAATCAAAGAGAAAAATAAATTATTTAATTATTCAGATAGAGTATACAATTTTAAATAACTTTCCAATTTACTTCTATGATTTAATTTGCTTCATTCTCTTGGTATCATTTGTTGAAGATCAGCAATGCACTACTGGGAACTATCTGAACAAATTGGTCAGCCAACTACAAGAGGCATATATGTGCAGCAACCAATCAGCAGCTCTGAGTCTACCAAGGTATCCTTTTCAACAAAGAAAATCAAGAGAACAAAGCAAATTAGATAATAGAAGTCAATTTGAAAGTTGTTTAAAATCACTTGCTCTATCTGAATCATGAAATAAATATGTTTCATTTCCCTTCACTTCTTCCAGCTCTTGCCTTAATTAGAGCAGCCAATCACTGTTATTTTCTTAGCAAAACTTGTATTTACATCATTAGAACTGATTATATACTTCTACTCTATTTACCAATCTAGTAACAAACACTTAATAATACTAACTGTAGTGTCACAGTATAACAGGTTTACTACATAAATAGTATAGCCTATGAGCTTACATAGGTTTAGCTTTAAACAAAGAATACCAAGAGAACAAAATATTTTGATGATAAAAGTAAATTGGAAAGTTGTTTAAAATTGCATGCCCTATCTGAAACATGATAGTTTAATTTTACTCTCTCTTTAAGCTGGTGCAAGCATAGTCCCGATCCTAAGGCAGGTCATAAGGGATCATACAAATAAAAAGACAATACCCCCAAAGTATTTTTCACTGGCTCCAATTTTAATGATTGGATCATAGTACAAATACCATTTAGTGACAAATGAGTGGGTCATTTAATAGTGTTTCCTAATGACTCAACACTATGACCAGTTACAAGGGAGTTGCTGACTACAGTCACAATAAAATTGGTACCAAAATTTAAAACAACAGTAACACACTACTGCAATGAATAAATAAATATATAGCTGGTCCTCCTGCTTCGACCTGAATCCTTCCATTGCATTTTAATCTAACTAAAGTAATGAGAACCTCCTGTAATTAGCTCCAATTGTGCAGACAGTAAATAACCCTAACTTTTGACAACCCCCACCATCACCACAACCTCTTACTTAAAGGGACATAATAATCATATGATAAATCACTTGAAACTGATGCAGCATAACTGTAAAAAGCTGACAGGAAAATATCACCTGAGAATCTCTATGTAAAAAAGGAAGATATTTTACCTCACAATTTCCTCAGCTCAACAGAATAAGCCCTGCGTAAAAATGTTTTACTTCAGCTGCTGTCCAGCTGCAGGTAAAAAAAAATAAAAAATGAAGATATGAACTGCAGCCAATCAGCATCAACAGTGCTGAGGTCATGAACTCTTTTACTGTGATCTCATGAGATTTGACTTAACTCTCATGAGATTTCATAGTAAACTTCCTTAAACTAAATAGGGAAATAACATGAGTTTGCACAAGGCTCACTCCCGTGCCTGTCCCAGGACAGACATGCTGATTTGCTGCATAAAGTCCTTTGCAATGGGGTTTAATTACTTAGGACATTTTGAGGTAAAAAATCTTTCTTTTTTACATAGAGATGTCCAGGTGATATTTTTCTAGCCAGCTTTTTACAGCTATGCTGCATCACTTGCAAGTGTTTCAACTTTTGGGTATCATGGCCCTTTAACTCTTAACGGTAAATGGCATTACACTACTGGGCAAATCTGGGTAATAATGTAATTATCACTTTTATTGGAATCTGGAGGTAGTTTACCATAATCATTTTCAATGGAAAAAAAAGTTACATTGAATGATATTATCATGAGAACCTGTGTCATCACTGCCTAAAATCAAGGCCACCAAAGTTTAGCATAATTGCGATGCTACATTGTGTGGTGAAATTTAACATTGCACAAAAGCTTTCCTGTGCAATGCTATCCCCTGCTCTTGCAAAAGCAGGGCATATCAATCACTCCAAACAAGCTTTTTCTGAGGGGGCAGAGCATCAAAATAAGTAATTTCTGCTTCTTAAATCTGTAGCTCTCTACAAAGCCTCATAAGCGGTATGTGCAGCTTAATAAATCTACCTCCAAACGTGAATAAGAGTGTCCATTTTTCAAGAGGGGTAATTTAATGTACATCTTCTTCCAATTAAATCAAATAATCAAGCTTAGAGAAGGAAGCAGTATTAATGACAAGGTAAAGGGCGGAAATGCAGACAGAACTGTAGAGTAAAGCATGCCTTCACTGGACTCTGGAGCTTGAGAAACATGTTCTCTGGAGTCATGCTTCACTATCTGCCAGTCTGATGGAACAAACTGGGTGTGGTGGATGCCAGGAGAATGCTAATGCCTACTGTAAAGTTTGTTGCATGCCCTATCAGGATCATTTTACTTCAGTTCCTATAATATAATAGTCACAGATAAAATTCCCTGTATATTTATTCCACTGAAAAATATTGATGGCCATAAGAATGAGTTAACTAATCTGTTTTCCTATGAGGAGAAATGAGCATAATCAAGCTGTAAAATTGCTATCCCTGGGACACAAAATTATTATCTGCACAAATGTGTCATAAGTATTAAATTAGAGCTCTGAGGATCGTTCTATACCGACATGTGTTAAATTTGATTGTGCTCAAGTGATCTTGTTTACTTTAAACTACGAGCACTACATCCAATGTGTGCAACGAGCTGAGATAAATCCCTTATCGCTTGCATGTTAGCGCTCCAGATGTAATCTGGCCCAAATCTTTCATTGAAAGGCCTTTTACAGCAAGCGTTGCTTCTAAAGCAGTTGAGCCTGCTCTTTGGTATTACAATTTGTCTGACCAAATCTTAGAAGACTCTGCGGATGAAGATTTTCAAAATTGTTTGAAACTTCTAAAGTCGACTAATGCACATATTTGTGGTCCCATTGTTCATTTAATTTAATTTTATACAAAGTATATGACTTTAGCAGTGCTGACCAGAAGGGCTTTATGATTTTAGTCATTGTCAGCAAACAGCGTGTCCAAAGATACTTTTATCTCTCCTTTTCAAGGAAGAATTTCAACCTGGTCTAGGCATTATCATTTCCACTAGACATGTGCAGCAGAGAAAAATTAGGTTCATCCGAATATTTCGGAACGAATATTTGTGGAAATTTGTTTCTCTGAATATTCCTATGCTGCACTATTTGGTATTCATTTTGTTTGAAACAAAACAAATACTGAATATTCATGGAACATTTATATTCATTTTCATTAAACAAATGTAAATGTTCCTTTGCTACAGGTTGCAAAAGTTCACCTGTAGCATTATACTTACCTCTAGCGCACTGGAGAGCCCCACTAATACCAACCGTTTTTCATAGAGCCTCGGGCTGCACTAATAGAAGACCTAGTGTGGCCGATCTCAGGGTCTGCGCCAAAGGGCCAACTCCTTTAATGCAGGCCCTGGGATCTGCTGCGCTAAGCCTACTATTAGCATGGCCAAGGGCTCTATGAAGAAGAGCCAGGATGAGAATGGCTCTCCAGCATGCTAGAGGTAATTATTTTAACCCCTAAAGGAATTTAATCAGTATTTCTTTGTTTTATGAAAATTTAGTTGGTGCATTTGTTCAGATATTCATTTTGGGAAAACTAAATGAATATCTGTTTTTTATTACGAATTTGCATTCGTAGCTAAATTAATGCACATGTCTAAATTTCACTGCGTCTGGAGGAAAAGTCTAAGGGAAAAATAGAACAAAAAGTCCTTTTTCATTTCTTTTATCAATCTAGGAACCAACAATCTCCCTCCTCCTTACAGTGACAGGAATCTTTCTGGTCTTCCTGGAAATATAATCCAGTTGGAACAAGGCCAAGCATTATATAGCTCCAGTGGCATATTTAGGTTTTGTGCCGCCCTAGGCACTCAAAATTCTGCTGCCCCCAGGAAGAGGCTTTGCAATGGGCGGAGGAAGCTGAAGCGGCTGTCAAGATTAAAAGTAAGTATTTTTTCACAACACGAGTGAAATGTAAATTTTGATGAATTAAAGTGCCCCTGTTTTTAATCGAATTTTTAAAAAACTGCACTTTAGCGTCAAAATTTACATTAACTTTAAAATAGATCCCTTAAAAAGATGTGTATATATATATATATATATATATATATATATATATATATATATATACACTATATATACACCCGCACAAAGTTATCCCTTTAAGCAACCTGGAAAAATCCTCTAAATTACATAAACAAAAAGGTCTTCTCTTGTATTTGAAAACAATAAACATGGTTTGCAGCTTTTTGGGCCTCTTAAATGAAAAATAGTTAGAAGTATGATACTACAATTATATCATAGCAACTTTAGTAGTATTGATAAGTAGCATTCCTTGCCTGCAGCTCATTGTAATTTCTGTAATATTGGGTAAATTACATGATAGTATAGCAATATCCTGTAAACCATTGTGTATATATATATATATATATATATATATATATATATATATATATATATATATTATATATATATATATACAGGCAAGGCAATGCTGACTTGTTGAGAATTGGGCTACCTTAGCAAGATATTATTTGTATAGTTCTTCTGTAAGACTAAACCATTGAGAAATAGCAAAATAAGCAGCAGGTAGTGAATACATGTAAGCAATTAGTTTACTGACATTTAATAAGACACTTATCTTGATTAGAATTTAATCAATAGGCTCAACATAATCTATATTTATGTTAAAGTGAGTGGCATATCCATGTATTGGATCATACATGCACTAAGCATAAGCCATGCGTAATTGTAACATCTACAATATGACAAACACATAATGTCACATGTTAATATAAGTTATGTGACTTTGTTGTAATTATGGTGTTGCTGACTCCAGTGGCACATTTTTTGAGGCTGAGCTGCTAGTCCCTCAGTTTGTTCCTCCGTAGCTGGTTAGTGTAACATGTATGGCCACACGGAGTAATACGCATGGCCAGCACTGCAGCAAAAATAAAAAAAAGGTGACCAAGGGACGATCAAGTTCACCAGCCACACCTGCAGATAGAGTACAGCTTCATCCCCGGGTAGGAACTGCAGCTGCTGGTGCTATCTTAAGGGAGCGAGTAGAGGGAGGTTCACTCTGTATATGCAGGGCTCTGGACAGGTGGGACACTTATAAAGATCCACTTGATGTTAGTGTCATGCCTATCAAAAAAAAAAAACAGCCTGCGGTTTTCCTATATGATTGCTAAATTCAAAGCAATACTCTGTGCTCCCCACAGAGCATACAGAAAGTGCCGCCCCTCCCAATCTGCTGCCCTAGCAAGTGCCTTGTTGGCCTATGCCATAATACGCCACTGTATCGCCTTCTTCCTCTTCCAAATAAGCTTTGAGGTAAGGTCCCTATCCATATTTTTAGAAGGCCTATCGCAGTCTATCTAGGATCTCTGGGTTCTAAACATCAGCATGGGCTGAGCGCCAATTCAACTACCTAATAACCTTGGGGCGTGATACCTAGTAATCACATCAGTAAATAGTGGTTTTAAATATAGGACCCAGGTGCCTACCAACCGGAGGCAAAGGAGATATAAAGGAGATATAAACGAGTATCAAGTATAAAAATTACTTATTTATTACATACAACTAAATCATCTCATGGATCCATGTAAGACATGTAAGACATATATAAAATACAATTTAAAACACAATTTAAAACAATATAAAACTGGCAATGTGATAAACAATCTTCTTAAAATGTGACTGTATATGTTATGATAGACAATCTTCTTTAGGTTTTGAGTTTGTGTGTTGGGATGCCTCCTTGGGTGTAATGGAGGGGGTGATCCTTAGGTGTAATAGAGGGGGTGATCCTTGTTGTGCTACCAAAGTAGGGGAAAAATAGATAAAATAATGGTGAACTGGAAAAATTAAAAATGGAAAAAAATAATTGTAGAAAAAAATAAAAAATATATAGCAATTCCAAAAATGTAGCAATTGACATTCACGTTTTTGGTTTTTGTATACATCCTGGAATACAGTCATATTGTTTAATCTTATCACACATACTTATTCTATCACACAGATATATGGATTGTATTTTCCTGAACTGACACTTACACTATATTCACATTACTTTCACCAAGGAGTTTGAAGATTTTTGGACAGATTGCACTGGTTCTTTTGTTTTTGTTTGAATTTGTTTGGTTCTCGCAAGTTGATCCCACTCATTATTGAGTTTGACTATATTTAGTTGGACTAAATTTTGTTGTTCTGTTATTTCACCATCTGATTGTTCACACACGTTGATACACTCTTATCTAATTTTTTTTTAACTACTTTTTTTGGAACTACTTTTGGAATTGCTACATTTTTGGAATTGCTATATATTTTTTATTTTTTCTACTTTTATTTTTTTCCAATTTTAATTTTTCCAGTTCACCATTATTTCATCTATTGTTTCCCCTACTTTGGTAGCACAACAAGGATCACCCCCTCTACTACACCTAAGGATCACCCCCTCCATTACCATTTGCAGTTTCTAAGATTTGCCTTTCAGGAAAAAACATTTTTAGTTTGAAAATACATTTGGATTATCTAAAGCTCCCAGAATTATTCTGAAGGTTCTAGGAACTCTCTTATCTGTAATACGAATTCATGTATTTATAAGGCTCTCTACCTAGACAACATATTTGTTCAGGCTCTATTTTTTCTAGATATGTGCATGGCGAAAAAATTCAGTTCGGTTCGGATCTATTCCGATTTTTTTGAATTTCGGTTCGGATCGATTCGAATTCGGAGAAATTTGAATCAATTTGGTTCGTATTCGTTTCGGATTCATACGGATTCTAATAAATTCAGCTGGATTCGGTTCGATTCGGTTAGGTTTGGAAATTCGTAATTTTGGTAAGTGTTAGGTGGGATTAGACTAGTATTATGTACTGTATATTAGGTGTAACCCATAGCAGAGTGATATAACCTAATATACTGTACAATACTAGTGTAATCCATGGCCATCCGAATCTACCGAATAAATCCAAACTAATTTGGATTTATTCAGTAGATTCTGCACTATTTTAATTCGGAAATTCAGATCGATCCGAATCCCGAATTTTACGAATTCGGACGAATTTCCAAAACGAATCGCACATGTCTAATTTTTTCATTCAGCTGTATTTCATACCAACAGTCTACTGTTGTTTATTTACAGACATGGTTGGAAAATTAATTTAAAAGAGTTCTCTTTCTCATTTATCAATAGATAATTTTCTAGAAGTCATTATAGACTCAGTTACAGTCAGTTTGCTTAAAACTACACTAAATTTCCAACCCACCTGTAGCTCAATGTATAGAAGTGTAGGGTCTAATTATTGCAGCATCTGATGCTTTTCTTTTTGCACCGTTCCAAATGAGAACTCTTCAACTTTGCATGCAATAATGGTGCAGAAAAATTCACTCAACAATCTCATAGAATTCTTTCGGATTTATATGTGAGATAATCTTTGTGGATAGCTTTCCAATCTATTTTTCTGGGGGTGTATTTTATTCATGGTGGTGAAGACCTGCCCATTTTAATTTTTTACTTAATTACATTTTTCTTGCAGCAGTTCTAGTCTGCACCTCATTTTCCCTATTTTCCTACCTTTCTACATCACCTTCCTTAGCTATATGTCAGACTAGAATACCAGAATGGTGGGAGGGATCAAGTGCTCTTAGAGCGTTGGAAATCTTTGCCTCCTCCTAGTGGCCAGTAGTTGAATTCCTGGAGAAATAGCATAAATTTTGTTTCTCTAGACTATAGAAAATTCATTTAGTTTTGCTATATTTTATGAGTTTCCACTACTTTTGCATATCCCAATACAAATATTAGCAACTTAATCTGAGTTTCTTACATTTCGCAGTAAATTGAAACTAACCTTGAAATTTGAGTGCATGAGTATAAAATGAACTAAATTTATATATTGCAATCAAATGTATTAAAATATATGTGATATTTTAAAAGTAAAATGATTTCATATATTAAACTATTGACTATTGTCTGTTTTTATTAATACTGCATTGATATAGAATAAATTAATAAAATGTAAAGGAAAGAATTTCAGCATTTACTATGCACAAGAATTATATTACCTAATGGTTGTGACAAGATATTTAGAGTAGTTGTCATTATTATATAACATACAGAATTATACAATTGAGGTGTAGTAATATCATGCAAGTTTGTGCAGACTATGAACCAATTTATTCTAAGATGGCTGCAAAAAAACTTGAGCCTAGCTTATCAACAGTCAAGGATTTAATGTTGCATGATCTTTATCTACCAACTTCAGTACATAAGTGTCAATATGTTCAACAAATACATACACCAAAGACAATATGAGCAATTTGGAAATGGAAAGGTGAGTAAATAAAATGAATATCCAAACCCGCTACTGATCCATGACTCATATATGCAACTAGCGCTCCTGCTGGTTGGATCAGTGGCAGTTTCTGCTCGGGACCTGCAGTGCTTAGCAGGTCCTGAGCGGCACTTCTACTGTGTGTGTAACCCCTTTGCAGGGGTTAAATACAAAGTAATGCAGGTTGATAGTCTTAAAATGACATGCTCTAATATTTGTAATTTTGTACTATTATGGCCCATTAAGCGCTTCAATGCTAGCTCCCTTATCTCACTAAAAGCAGTGGCTACATTGAGAATGCCTAAGTGCTCATTTTCCAAGAAAACAAGTAAGTTGTTTGTTGTTTTTACCCCAATCTGTTTCTTTTTATGTTTACTTTGATTGAACGGATTATTTTTTTTAAACTAAGTGGTTATGCAAAACTGTGGAATGGGTAAAGAAGAGATTATCTATCTTTTTAAACACTAACAATTCTGGTGTAGACTGTCCCTTTTATGTAATTGTCCCCTCTAATACCTGCATCGCCAATAATATTATCTGTGTTTTATGGTTCTGGAAGAAACTAAGGAAGGTAGTGGTCTGTGACAGAGGGGAATACCATATTGCATAAAATACATTATACCGTTTATTTCAGTTTATTGCTGATATATATATTGATATATTACACCACTACTTTACAGAGAATTAAGAAAATATTACAAGATGATATATTATTTATTTAAAGGGACACTCAATATGCATTTCACCCATATTCTTCTAATTATGGGTGCCGCCATTTTTTAACCTAGGTGATACTGCTGGTATCTGAGGAAGAGTTACTGCATTCATGCAAACATGTCAGCACTGAAATGCAGTGACAGATGTAAACATTGTAGCATTCATGAGGAGTGGGAGGTGGGAAATAACCCCAATGCCATGCTTAGAAAATGTATTTAGTGCTTATTGTCTCTTTAAAATTTTCATTTGTTTGCCATACTCAATGCCTGCAATTGGAAATGTTATAGTTACTGTTTATACCATCTAAATGATACAATAGTAATGGATTGTGGAAAAGAGTCTTTACTTGTTTCTCGCTTGATAGAAATAAAAATAAAATCCACAAATTAATAATTTAATGGAAATTATCAGACCTGTGTTAATCTCCAATATTTAAATGGGTTTTCTCACAGTTTAACTGAGAGATATATTCAGCAATATATGTTCTACCATTCCTATTACAGGTTAATATAATATTCTAAAACATATTCAAAGGATATTTCCTTTCTGCTAGTTTAACTATCAATACATACTTACTAAGAGATATTAAGAGTGGTAAACTTAAAGTCACTTTTATTCCAGTTTATGATAAAAGAATGATAGACAATTAAAATATACCCTTCTTTAAAAATGTATTAAGTACAAGAACATTTAATAGAATTAATTATAATAATGCCCATGAGACCTCAATTCCAGGAACTGTTAAAAGATTAAACTGCCAAATAGCAGGGAAGAAAAAAGTGACATTTCAAAGAACACAGAAAGAAAAAAAAAAAAAAGAAAAAAAAAGAATTGGTTGCATACAGCACTCATAATACCTGTAATCATTTAACTAGTGGTCCTGGAAGGTTTAGTTATTATTATTAGTATTATTATTTGTATAATTAGAACTTTTATTCACGTGCTTGCAAGAAAGTAAATAATACATATTGCATTAGCAACTAACAAGCGTATTAGTGAATGATAAGTAAATAGGATGTACTTAAATTGTTGCATATGACTCTTCCATAGGAAACCTAAAAAGTTTCATCATAATAAAGCAAATCAGGTACAATGAAGATATATAACATGATGCAAATAAAACTGTTTGCAAATATATTAAATCATTTTAATAATACACTGAAATATTGTGGTATTCCACATTTGAATTAAAATTGGTTGTAACTTTCTGATGAGTGTGGAATAACATGCCCTAACATGCAAACTAAAGGCAATATCGAACTAAAAGGATAGAAAAAAAAAGTTTTAGGATCCTGATACATAAAGATTAAATCATTTAAATATTCAAGCAATTAGGTCAACAACACAGTGTATAGCTTTGCCTTTTCCAAGATGCAACTCGCAGGAAATTAAGTCAAGAGGGGAAAGGGATTAATAATCGTCTGAGAATATTGCCTGACTATTTCTGGTGACCTAAGGAAAAAAAATAGTCAGCAATTGTGATAAATAGAATTAAACAGAAAAAATAAACCACGTGTAGAATTAATGTTTAAAACAAACGATGTACTGAACTTAAAGTGAAAATTAGTTCATTTGATTTTTTGTAACATTATCTTAAATGTGCTTGTTATAAAAGGGATGATACAAACGTGATTCTATATAAATAATATTGGGCTATTGCAAATATGAAGATTATTTGACACTGGGGCACATTCAATTAATTTATTTTTTAATATATGTTGTGCAATGTTATCACAAAGTTAATATAATATTATTGAACTATTTAAACTATATAAATTATATAATTATGTTACTTAGTTTAAGGGGCATATGTTTTATAAAGACAGCACAGATATTGTTTTTAATTTTTTAGACCCTCTAATTTCTGTAAAGTTCAATTACAAACCTCAAACGTTTTTATACATAATTTCCATTTACAGCAGAAGGGAGAATTAAGCTACAAATATATTCTTGTAGATGGAGGGATGGCAAAAGGAAGTGAAAATATGTATTTAACCTGTGTTTTCAGCTCATTCGAATATTTTGATTTATTTACTTTATAGCTAGAAAGCAAATTATGAAAGATGGTCAGAATTATCAAACTTAGGTGTCAATAGAATATTTAGACTTTTTAAATAAAAAAACAGTATTTCCATGGATTAATATAAGAAGTAAAGCATGCATTTTGCAGTGTTATACAGCAGGTGCCATCCAGCCATAGATAGTATCTTGCTAACTTTGTTGGAAGTTATTTTAAGAGGTAGATGGCATAACGCAATAGAACTGTTTACTACAACTATGGAACTCAATTCTAGGAAACGACTCATAATAGACAACAATGACAATTAACAATGTTTTTTCATGTACAAATTGTACTTGTTATGTTGCTGCTAATCAAACACAGCCAAGGGAAACAGTCACAGAAATATTTACCTAGTGTGGTCCTAGAATTGACACCGAAGGGGATGCACAGGAGCTGGCACCGACTAACAGTTCCTCTTAGCCCCCTGCCCTGCCAATGACCTCAGCCCTGACCCACAGAGGCCACTCTCTCAAGGGGTGAGAGCACTGCACACAGCACTCAGCCACTTCTCTATCAATAATTATGTGTGTGTTAGTTTTATGATGTGACAGTGGGCTACTGTCCGCTGGGACTGAGCTGAGACCACAAATTTCATTTCATATGGGATAGATTTGAAGAGCGTAGGTGAAAGGGCAGTGCTTTTTTGCAATAAGTCACCCAGCCTGCCCCTTGATTTTTATGAATGGAATCCGTATAACAACACATTCCCTGAAACGTTCCAGAGCTCTGACCCCTTCACATCACAAAAGTGTTTCGTGTTACTTCCTAACCACATATGGGTGTAGTGGCAATCCTAAAGCCATTGCTACATATTATTATGGTGCTGCTTTACATGTCTCTGATTGTTCTCAGACCCTAGAGTAAAACGTCCCCCCCCACACACACACACACACACACACAAACATGCACACGACACACGAACACACCACACAGAAACACACACACACACATACATACACACACCACACACACATACCCACGACACACAAACACACCACAGCACACACACCACACACACACACCACGCCACACATACACACATACACCACACACACACCACACATAAACACACCACACACACACAGACCACACACACACACACATACATACACACACACCACACAAACACACATAAACACCACACACACACACACACATACACACACCACACAAACACACATACATACACACACACCACACAAACACACATAAACACCACGCACGCATACCACACTCCACACAAACACACATACATACACACACACACCACACAAACACACATAAACACACCACACCACACAAACACACATACATACATACACACACCACACAAACACACATACATACATACACACACCACACAAACACACATAAACACACCACACAAACACACATACATACATACACACACCACACAAACACACATACATACACACACACACCACACAAACACACATAAACACACCACACCACACAAACACACATACATACATACACACACCACACAAACACACATACATACATACACACACACCACACAAACACACATACATACATACACACACCACACAAACACACATACATACATACACACACCACACAAACACACATAAACACCACACACGCATACCACACTCCACACAAACACACATACATACGCACACACACACACCACACAAACACACATACATACATACACACACACCACACAAACACACATAAACACACCACACCACACAAACACACATACATACATACACACCACACAAACACACATACATACACACACACACCACACAAACACACATAAACACACCACACCACACAAACACACATACATACATACATACATACACACACCACACAAACACACATACATACATACATACATACATACATACATACACACACCACACAAACACACATAAACACAGACACCACACAAACACACATACATACATACACACACACACATACACACACACAGACATAATTTTACATCTATATATTGCAATACAAAAAAAAACTGAACAGAGTTTATGAAAAGGGAGTTTTATTGTGGAATTAAGTTTAGGATGTTTTGCTATTAATTAAACATGACATCTGCCATTAGAGGGCACTAAACCACTTTGTCTTCATCCTGCAAATGTTAAGGGGTGGAGAATAAAATGCTGTGAAATAAAAGGGAAATCGTTCAGTCCCAAAGATTTCTGAAGTGAGCAAATTGCCCCTGAATTTAAAAAGGTGGAAGTAGTAGGGTCAATTATTTACCAGTCTGCTTTAATGCGAACCTGCAGGTGGTGCAACAGGGCTTTGTGTGAGCCTCATATAGTGCAGCCTAATGAGAAAGGAACAGGAGCTCGGCTAGGCTGGGGAACCAAACAACTGTCTTCTAATATTAGCACGGCTGTATTTCTGGATCTATTATAGTCTGCTCAGACAGATCCCCATTGTAATGGGATCTTTTATTAAAAGATTAGTACTATCTCCTGCAGTTGGTGGAAAAAAATCTGTTATCACAGAGGTATTTGCAGTCAAATGGGTAGTGGAAGATCTGTGAAGTACAAATCCCAGTGACCTGCCAATGTGCAAGAATTTTGTCTGCAATGCTCAGTGTCTGTTGTCCTTTGGAGAGGCAGAAGAATAGAAAATGTTAGATAGAGAGAGAGAGAGAGAGAGAGAGAGAAAGAAAAAAGGCAGCTTTTGAATCAGCAATACCATTTTCCGTTAAGTAATCGTTTTGTATAAAAGGGAAATATCGCCTACTCAGTTTCATTCAGCTGTGCCAAAAAATGTATAAATGAGAGTCCGCCAACTTCAAGCGAAGAATGCCAGACTGTTTAATAAACTAGTGCCATAGAAGTTCATTATCAACGGGGCAATCTCTAAAACTCTGAAAAGAAACCGCCTACGTAGTCCCCATTCCTGTTCTATTACTCCAGACACTGGCACTTAGGGGGTAACACCA